>NC_066309.1:7456153-7766826 GCF_905404315.1 Leptidea sinapis | reverse complement strand
CATTCCGCGACCTTCTCAAGAGAGGACTCGATAGAAGACACAAGTTTCTCCCGGCACTGGTCGACGATTTCCCGAGAGAGACGTGCATGGCCCGTGTATACGGCATCACCAGTGCTGTCATCTGCATAGCAATGGATGTTGGAGGTGTCCAACATATCATTGATATACAGAAGAAACAGCGTAGGAGATAGCACACAGCCTTGGGGCACTCCAGCATTCACGGGCTTCGGGTTCGAGCAATGTCCGTCGACAACGACCTGTATGCTGCGCCCAGTGAGGAAGCTGGAGGTCCACTTGCACAAGCTCTCGGGAAGCCCAAATGATGGAAGTTTAGAGAGGAGCGCCTTATGCCATACACGATCAAAGGCCTTCGCTATATCCAGGCTAACTGCCAGGCCTTCCCCCTTGCTTTCAATAGCCGCAGCCCATCTATGTGTTAGGTATACCAGAAGATCACCTGCCGACCGACCATGGCGAAACCCGTATTGTCAGTCGTTGATCAACTGGTGACCCTCTAGGTATATTGGTGTCATTCCTCATGTGCAACGGCGGCATGGACGGCTGGCTGAAGTTACCAAGAGCAGCTTTCGACAACGACCAGAACTTGCGTGTTCCGGTCGGGTAACTGAAAAGCTGCTCGCCGATTTTGACGACGTGTTTTGACTTTGCACGGGCGATTTGCCGCTTAAAAAATCTGGAAGCACGGTTGTATTTCCTCTTTAGAACTATGCAGTTCGGATCCTTTGTGCCCAGCGCCGCAACCCAAGTTCGATACGCCTGTTTTTTGCAGTCATATGCTGCTTTAACTGACGCATCGAACCAGGGCTGTGATCTGCCACCGATCGGTACTATAGAGCTTGGTATAAAAATATCCATGTCCACATCGGCTACTGCAACGGCGCAGGCACTAGGATCATCCGAAGGGAAACAAACCCTGCTCCAAGGGTAGGATGCAAAAAAGGAACGCATCCCATCCCAATCTGCTGACTTGTAGTGCCAAACGCGGCGGGTCGCTGGTGGTCTGTGACGTGGGCGTCGTATAGGCACTCCACTCCTGACCAGGCAATGGTCGGACGTTCCGAGAGGGGCGTCGACAATGACCAACCATCGGGATGTGTAGTCAGCAGAAGATCTAATAAGGACGGCATGTGGCTATCCACATCCGGGAGCCGCGTTGGCGACTCAACCAATTGGGACAGTCGTACGCCAATGCAAAATTATGCACAGATCGCCCTGCGTAGTCTGTGGTTCGTGATCCAAGCCATTCGGCATTGTGCCCGTTGAAATCACCCAAGACTACGATTTCAGCGGAGGGGATCTGTGCAAGCACGTCGTCAATTGCCGCTTGAACGCAGCCCATGAGATGATCGGTTTCTGCGTTACCACTATGGGACCTACACACGCATAGATGCGGACGCGGTCCTCTAAATCTACGCGGAGCCAGAGAGTGGACAGGTCCCTACCCTCAAAATTGCCGAGACGGCGACAGCAGATATCCTCCCTAACGTACACACATACCCCGGCATGAGGCAAAAAATTGTGCTCAATTTTGTACCCGGGGTTCGTTAAATATGACGTATCGCTAGGTCGAGATATCTGCGTCTCCGTAAGGAAACACAAGGCTGGCTTCGCCGTCTCAAGGTGGTGGACGGTGTTTAAGTTGGAGTGAATTCCCCTGATATTGCAAAAGTACACGTTGAGTGTGGAGCGGGGTGCCGTGGTGTTACTGCCTCGTTTGTCCTTGGTCATGTGAGGTACTGTGCCCTCCCCAGAATACGAAGGGCAGCCCGAGCTAGAGTGCTCGGGGAGGGATTCTCCGACTCTGGTAGAGCCGGACCCTCCTGGGGTACTATCTCTTTAGGGACCGCTTTCATAATCTTTGTTGGGGATGGGGATGGGGGAATAGCCTCCGGTCCTCGACACTAACCTATGCGAAACATAGCGGCACTAGGCCGCTACTTCACGCCGGTATTCTGTGCGAGTGTGGTAATTAACCCGGACGAATCTGGCCCGATTGTGCTGACGTCAAAAGACGGCTGCGTGACTCTCCCACTTCTAATGAGCATGACGCATGGGCCTGCCATCGCCTCCCTCGACCATATTTTAGGGAAGGGAACGACCCGTCCCACGTCGCCGCCACAAGCAGTGACATTTAAGCGAGCATGATGAAAACTGTCACAAGAACTCAACCAAATAACAAAAAACAAGAATGTTCATCTAAAATATATTCAACAACACTCACTAAACACCTCTACCTAAAATTTGACCAAATTGCTTTTAGTATAAATTATTAATCATTCAAAAATTATTTATAATTATAAATACTATTATATTTAATAAAGGGTAACTAAAGCTCAAATCTTTTAGAACAATTCTTATCATCTAAATAATCCTTTAAATTGTAATAGTATGATGTTTCCATAAGTTTATGTATTATTTTTATCCAGAACTTGTTGAAGGACATTTCCATTATGTTCTCAGGAAGCTGATTATAAAATCTAACGCATTTACCGATGAATGACTTGTCGAGTTTACTAAGCCTAGAAGTGGGCATTAACAGTTTATTTTTGTTTCTAGTATTAATATTATGTTTTTCATATACCTTTTGAAATTTATTGCCATTTTTATGAACATACACTAAATTTTCATATATATATTGGTTACAAACAGTCATAATTTTAAAATCTTTAAATTTAGATCTAAGCGACTCTCTTGGTCATAGGACCATAAATTGCCCGAACAGCTCTTTTCTGCAGCACGAAAATAGAATCAATATCAGCAGCATTACCCCATAATAATATACCATATGACATAATGCTGTGAAAGTAACTAAAATAAACCAATCTTGCAGTTTCAATGTCTGTTAAGGAACGTATCTTTTTTACTGCGTATGCAGCAGAACTTAGTCTACTTGATAAATTTTCTATATGAGGGCCCCATTGGAGTTTGGCATCTAGCGTTATTCCAAGAAAAACAGCGGTATCAACTATATCTAATTTCTCGTTTTTAAGCTGTATATCGATTGACACTTGCTTAACATTAGGTAATAGTTGCAACTGTTGTGTAATAAGTAGTAGATGATAGTATCGCATGAGTGTTTTAATACCTAATTATCAACAGTTGCGTACAAGACTTTATCTACACCCAGAATATGAATCCTCTAAAAGATTCTGGAACAGTTAGCTTACTGCTAACATTAAAACACCAGTCCTAGCAGTAACCTAATATCATTCGTTACTGATTATATACAAATAAAATAAGTATTAAGAAACAATTATTTATTTTAGTAGTAATTTACATTTTGTATAGTGCAATAATTAAAATTCACTCGAATATAATGTTCTTTTGCAGCGTTTAAATGAATCGCTCATTTTTTGTAAACAAAACAATAAAAATATCGAAGAAAAATGGCGGGGATTCGAATAACCTACTTTATTTTACGGCACGCGAATTTCTGGGAGTGTGGAGCGCGCGTAAACGAAAATGTTCTTTTTTTGAAATTCATACAGATACCACGCATCGAGCAATAAGAATGTGGCTGTATATTGAAACTCCTTGTGCATGAAGGGATAAAAAAAAGACATAGGAGTGTTGTTATGAAATTCAGTACAACATTACAACACTCTTTTGGGTGATGTAATGGTTATTAGAACATTGGGTGTTTTAATGTTGGCTATAAGCTAACTGTTTCAGAATCTTTAATAGAGGATTTAAAGCATGGGTGTAGATAAAGTAAATTTAATGCATTTCGTTTTATTACCATTAAGTAACAAGTTATTAGCTTCAAACCAATGCACAACTTTAGTTAAAGCATTGTTAACAACATCAAAATTTGGTATGCAACGGTGTATTTTAAACATGAGTGATGTATCATCAGCAAACAACACAATTTGATATTTATCCTTTGCAATATAAGGGAGATCATTTATATGAACTACAGTTCTACCCACGAAGACTGTTTGCTATGTCACTGGTTTGCTTGAAGACAGATTAAAGTTTCTGTCTATTGACAGCGATCATACGTGCGTCTATAATATTAGTAATTTAAGAAGGCTTTCGAATTTGGCAAGTGCCTCCGCGCCGCGGTATGCGTTAGATCGGCGCGATTTAGGCACGCGCGCAGCAGCCTATCAATGTGTATTAATTTACGTGTATTAATAGATTCCTTATAATTATGATGATTTGAGTGCATGTATTAGAAAACTATTGTAACAAGCTATAAGACCATGGAAAATAAACCATCTTATACACAAAATGAGGGTCATAACTTTGTCAGAGCGTGGTGTGCCGTACGGCACTTCCGATTTTGGTTTATCTGAAAAATCTAGTGACATATTGCATTTCCACCATACCAAGAGGTTGTTTTTATTTGTGTTACACCAAAATTCTACATTGAAATATCATTCAAAACAGCAACAATAATAGTTGGAAAGCAAACGATTTAAAACGTAGCGCTGCAGCAGCTGGTGTCTGACATACAAAGTGCACGTGTCTAAGAAAAGCACCACCTGTATCTTGTTTTGATACCAAGCGCAGCAGCACGATAAACACAGCGCACGTTCAACAACACAGGGCATCAATCCTCGATTAAGGATTGATGCCTTGGAGATCTGGTGCTGGAGGCGTATGTTGACGATACCTTGGACGACCAAGTGAACAAATATGTCGATCCTCTCACAGCTCAAGATAAAAACCCGTCTGTCCACGATATGCAACCAACGAATTCTTTCGTATTTTGGCCACATAATGCGAAGGGGTAATGAGAGCCTGGAGAAATTGATCGTCGTAGTTGAGAACACAAACGGCAATCCCGAGGCTGATCTCCTGCCAGATGGACCGACCAAATAAAAGACTCCAGGTCCCCGAGGTTTAGCTCCGTCGTCAGGGCCGCGATGGACAGAATCGATGGAAACAAATAGTTCACTCCAAGTGTTGATCACTTGTTGATGACCACGATCCTCAGTAATGAGGGAACGACTAGAAAGAGAGAGTTTAACAACGTTCGTCTTTTGGGATGGTCCATCGTGCGCATTCGCGAACTAACATAGGTATACCTAGTATATGTATATTGCGTAAATATGTATTGTGAAGTGGAATGTCTAAATTGTGAAGTTTAACTGTTATTATTAATTATGTAAAAGTGATATTTGAAGACTTTGTTTGATTGGAGATAAACTCCACTTCTGTCCTTGCAATAGACTTAGCTTAACTTACGGATACATTGCTGTCACCGTTTATTGACAAGATCTTTACTATCCATAGTTATGTCCAATATAGTAATAGTCCAATGCTATCTGTCAATAGGTTATTGAAAAGTAAGTTAGCGTAAATAGATAGATTTACCTACCTCTAGGTAAGTTAAACTAAGGATAGATAGGTTATTAAAAACGGCCGTAAGCCTTTTTCAATTTAAATTCGTACCACGTAAATCATATGCTTCAAGTAAGCATTTTAATACTATGAATATGGATATATATATATATATATTTATATTCATAGTATTATTCATATATATATATAATATTACGGTATTACGGTTTGAAAACGAAATTTACAAACCGACATGGTTCGCATTCGACGTCCTCGACTCGTTTCTTAATCAAGGGCTAACTGCGAGGTCAACAATAAACACAACATCTAATGTAAGTATTATATATAATATTCCAAATGTATTCCCCACAATCACGCGTGCACTTGACAGTTTTTGTTAAATTTGTGTTCAGGGCTGTTCCTGTCATGGATGCCAGGATAAGGTTTCATGATGTTCATGCCACCATCCAAAGCACCATCAAAAGCACCATCTCCCTCCATAAAATACGTAGGTATGGTATATCAACTATTGAGCCTGGCAGTGGTCGACGTGCTGGTAAATTAAGGGAGGTGTTACGAATTCTTTCCGATAACACAGGGTTTCGAAAAATTCCCCCATCACTTATTCTCCCTTGCCCTGCGATATCAGCAAACATAAATTGATAATTACTGTCCACTAATGCCATAAGCACAATACTAAAAGTTTTTTTGTAATTGATGTATTCTGAACCTGAATTGGATGGACATATCAAAACTATATGAATCAATTGCACCGACAGCCCTAGGAAATCTGGAGCTGAATCCTTTTTCGATTTCCAGCCACTCTTTTGTAGATGATGGCATTTGAAAAAAGTGGATATTACAACATTAAAATAAAATATAACGTTTCTTTTTTCAGACAGATGAGGCTAGCACAAGTGGAGAGAATACAGATACCACACAAACCAGAAATGATATAACACCACAGACAAGTCGTCCTCGATTCATTCAGTCAGAGGTGAAAGAAGCCGGAAAGTTTGTAAAGGAAACTTTATGTACCTTTCAGGAAAACATTAAGAAACAGGAATCTACAGCCCTCCCAGATGATTGTGATATGTATGGAACTATGTCAGCAAAAAAATTGCGCGCTTTTACTGAAATGGAGCGACTAGAAATAGTGTATGACATATATGGCCTCTTTATTAATCGCCGGCGCTCAAACCAACAACACCAATTGTCAAGCGATACTTTTGTTCCATCTCCACCTACTATATATAGGCCATCATCTTCTATGTCTAGCTATTCTGAGCCTCTACCTAGTGAAAGGTTTCATCGACAGAACACATGTATGGCATATTATGAACCGACTCAAATTAATATCCAATAAGGACAAAATACACGCCAGTTGTATTCCGAACGACCCATAATTTATATTTCAGGACAAAATACGCAACAGTTATATTCCGAACAAATTCAAATTCAAAAACACTATTCATGTAGGTCACGGAAATGACACTTATGAATGTCAAAAATAAATAATAAAAACATTGTTTCTTATTGAATTTACCGCTACTTCGTAAAGGGTTGAGCTAATGAGAAGAAGTAGCAAGAAACTCATTGCCACTCTTTTAAGTCAAGATGTACATTTTAATTGTTTTACAAATCATTTCAATTACAATATATGCAAAGTGACGCAACAATAATACTCAAATGTCAAAAACTGAAACGCTTACACGACTAAGTCAAAAAAAGAAAAAAAAGTAAATTAATACTTATATACACAAGAGTTATTGAGTATAGTAGATGCATCAATCCACACACACCGCAAACAAATAGAGGCATTATGTGAGCATTTCATGAAATAAAATATATAATAATTTTAACGTTAAAGGAAATAATAATAATAAAAAACACATCAAGCAGACCAATACAAGAACAACAGAACAAACGCATGTGTGTATACTTCGAAATGAGTTACTGTCTGATGTTGTTTCTAAAGCCTACAATGGTGCTTAGTTTTCCTTTTAATTCATGATTCTATGTTCTTTCTTTCAAATTTTTAAATGTTGATTAAAGATCTGTACTAATTTGTGAAATTAAAAAAAATATTGTTACTAGAACTTACCTTTATTTCTCTCCAAAACTTTACACAGGGCTTCACATACTTCAGGAAAGATTGTTGAAATTAAGTGAGGTAATACTTTAAACAAAAAATGAAGGCTTTGGAAGCTATCTCCTGTGGCCAAGTATCTTAATGTTATTGCAAAACGCGTACGAGCTGGTACTGCTTTGCGGAGGTGGGTATCTTGTTTGCGAATTAGTGGTGTAATTTATAAGCAAATTCTCAAAATCAACGGTTGACATACTAGTAAACTTTTTAAATTCTCCGCTTGGTTCTGCAACTATTTTATCTAACTGATTATGCATGCTGAAACTAAAGAGTACGTACACTTTATACAGGTAATTTAATTATGAATACACGATAATAAAAATAAAGAAAGAATAAATAAATATTAAATTAAAATGTTACCAACCTTGTTCTGTTTCGATGAATTTGCGTTACCCACCATCGTCTGGCTTTTCTTTTTTTAACTTTATTTTGAGTTACGACGTTCACAAAGTTATAATACGCAAGTCCACACAAAGCCAAACTTGCTGCAGTTTGAATATTATCTGTAGTGTCGTCCATACCGGATGGGAAACAGATCACGTGTGAGAAAAATGAGAGTGTGGATAAATTGCAAGTTCTCGCGAGAAGTCTCGGCCAAACTTCTCGCCGAGTCTTCTCGCCGTAAGTCTGGATGGGGTATTTATATCACTTAAATAACAAGTTCTGCAGCTTTACAAACCTCATATACGTCGCTTGACGCATTCATTTTTCCACCTCCATCTCCTGTGCTTACTAATTTGTTGTACTCAAACTTACTATTCACAGTCGATGCAACCCATGCATTTTAAATGGTGACATAGAGATCTCACCACAAAACCAGCTATCCAACTATTTGCTACATATATTCCCAAGCTTGGTAAACGAGACATTATTCTTCCATTTTCTTCTAAGTTATTTTATACCGTCACTTTCATACTCATTTGCATCATCAGTCCGTGAAGATGGAGCAGTTGTATTAATATTATGTAGTGAAGAAGAACACATCAAAATACTGACGTTTTCTAGTGCTTCGTGTTCATTGGGTGCACACAGCTTCCTGATTTCAACAATTTTAGTTCCATGTGGCACAACAATTTCCTTAAGGTGCCTTTTAGTTGTTTGGCATTAGGGTGTTCATTATAACCACGCATACGTATAACCCCAAAAATCATTTTGCGCGGAGGCCATCTTGGATTTAAAAATGATCCCAAATTCGAACTCTACACTCTAGATAATCTCGGATACGATATCCATATTGTTGAAATCATAAATTTGCGCGGCGACCATATTGGATTTCAAAAATGATCTCAAATTCGTTCTCTGCACCCTCGAGAACCTCGAATACGATATCCATATTGTTGAAAAAAATTTTTGCGCGGCGCCCATCTTGGATTTCAAAAATGATCGCTAATTCGTTCTCTGCACGCTCGAGTACCTCGGATACGATATCCATATTGTTTAAATAAAATTTTGCGCGGCGGTCATTTTGGATTTAAAAAATTATGGCAAATTCGTTCTCTACATCCTCAAGAACCTCGGAAACGATATCCATATTGTTGAAATCATAATTTTGCGTGGCAGAAGCCTTTTAGTCGTTTGGCATTAGGGTGTTCAATTTAACCACGCATACGTATACCCCCAAAAATATTGTTGCGCAGCGGCCATCTTGGATAACAAAAATGTTCGCTAATTCGTTCTCTGCACCCTCGAGAGCCTCAGATGCGATATCCATATTGTTCAAATCATAATTTGGTGGGTCGGCCCAAATAATAATATAATAATAAATAAGTTTTATTAATAATAGCTGGCAACGGCACCTCTATCGTCTCGCTTTTTCGTTTCATCGAGTTTCAAATCACAACGATTCTAAAGAAGTTTCAATTCAATAAAATAATACATATAAATATAATGCAAATCATATAAATAGATTAATATAAAATAATATGTAATGTTATTGTCACTCCCTTTAATGAATAATAGATATATAAATCATTTTTCATACTTTAAAATTAGCGAAATGAAAAGATACGACAAACGTCGATAAAGAAGTTTCACTTCAACAGTTATGAGAGTTGCGATTAATTAAATTATTTTCTTATTTAATTTTGTGGAAAGCTTCAGCAGACACTCCATTTCACTTCTTAAAACACTCTCTTATGCTGTGGCCAGTCCATTCTCTGTAAAAAACATCGATATGTAATTATTATATATAAAAAAACAGTGGCTTCAGGAAACAAACGGATACGAATCAACAAACAACGTTGGAAATTACACATGTTTTACACAACTCTTGTTTTTACGTATTAATTTACATTTTTTGACTTACTATTATATTAGTATAAGGCGTTTAGTATTTGACGTTTGAGTATTTTTGTTGCATCACTTTACATATATTGTAACTGAAATTATTTGTGTAACCTTGAAAATGTAAATGTCGATTTAAAACAGTGGCAATGAGTTTCTTGCCACTTCTTCTCATTAGGTTAACCCTTTAGGCGTGAGTGGCAGTAGATTCAATTAGAAAAGATATTTTTGACATTCGTAAGTGTCATTTCCGTGACCTACATGAATAAAGTGATTTTGATTTGATTTGATTTACGTATGTTTACTATTTTGTCTATTAATTATTATTATTAGTACATGCCTTTCAAGGGCAAATGCGTCAATGTCTAGAATACAAAAATAATAATTGCTTGGTCTAGAGTCTAGACACATACATAATATATCATACTATCAAGCATAATAGCCTAAGCACAGATTTGGTCCGGCCGAACCATTGGACGCTGTCCGGTAGCGGACCATATTGGATGGTAAGTTTTGTATTACCCTCCAGACCGTACCGAGTACGACTCCGGACCAATTGGTGCGAGGCGCGAAGCGGAATTCTTAAGAAAATTTTTAAGTTATCAAAAATATCTACGGTTCCATTATCCCTTGTATTTTATTGTCTCGGTATCTTTTTGAAGTGTCACGATAAGAACTTTTTAGAATAATTTACATAATAATTAATGTAGACTAATTAACAATATTCTAACCAATATATTAATCTCATGTCCATGTTACGTCAGTCGGTGCTGGGGTTGCTGCTTCTACTGCCGATGACAGCAAGCGTCGCAAATATGTCGGTCTCAGTGTATCTTTGTGCCGTTTGGTTTTTATTTCTTATGAAAACGAGGGACAAGACGAGTAGGACGTTCAGCTGATGGTATTTCATACGCCCTATCCATTACAATGCAGTGCCGCTCAGGATTCTTGAAAATTGAGTTGAAAAAGTGTGATTTTTATACCTGACATTTTTCGCTGCAATAATTAAATTTATAGTAACCAAGGCACACTTTTTTTGGAATGTTTCGGCATACAAAGCAAACTCCAAATTCCATTAATATTTTCCTGGATGGAATACTTGGTTGTTCATCGGGCATTCCATTTGTATTTTCTGGATTCATTGATATCTGTGAGCCCTGAAATATATCAAATAACATTAAATGATTTAGATCTGAATCAACCAAATTAATGTATAAAACTTCACTTGTTTATTATATTTACCAACCGTACTTTGTTGTGGCTAGGAGGACTATAAAATCCGCTATCTCTTGAAAGCGTCATATCTGTATGGGCCTCTGGCTTAGCTTTCGGGTAACTTACAGAAATTTTTGTTTATACATTTATATCCAATTCTTTGGATATTGTTTCGTATAAATTTGAATTTATGTCTATAGTTACTTCATTGCCAGGTTGACCCATTGAATGTTTTGTGCCTTACTAAATTTAGGGACTTGAATGACTCATCAGTTTTATTTACTTCAAACGTGTTTGTATGAGGTTTATCTAGAAGGTTCCAATAGTGCTGCTCGTTTATTTCGTTTTGTTTTAGAATGCTCCAACTCATTAGTTGAAAGAAGTATGATGTGAATTGTGACTCTTTGATAAGTATTTTATTTTCTTGGGTAGTTATTTTTATTTTCGACTTCACTTGAGCCATAAAACTCGGATCACGAATTTTAGGAAGTATAAATTTAATAGTGTACGCAACATAGCGATAGTACATTTCAAAGAATTCATATCTTTTTTTCAGACCAAAACTTTTATCTAAATAACTAAATACATTGACCATTTCAGAAATAATAAAATCTGGTATTACGTTATTATTAGGCATATTATATGAATTTCATAAGCACTGTGTGATTCTCGCCAAGTTATAGTTCTGACGTTCTGTATTGCCTTGGCCTTTAATTTTATTTAGAACTGCTTTAGACTTGTATTTTTCATATTACAATCAAATTTATCTGTTTTAGTCGAAGAACTATTTCGTCCATTTTTAAAATGCTTTCCTGCAAACTGCATGGGCAAACTTCTGTGTTCATTGTTTTTAATATTATTATTATCATCTTCAATACATATGTCCACTTCAATTGTTTTAGAAAAATCAAATGAATCCATACTTTGTATTACTTCCTCCTGGAACAAAATAAGAGGACATTTAAATTATCACTTATTTTTTTTGGTATTATTGGTAGCATGTTATCATGTATCATAAATAATAACTTTATACCCAGCAACCCTTGTAAACACTGATACTCTGTATTTGGCTGATTGAATTCTTTGTAGTGTTGCAAAGCTATCTATTTCAAGTGAATCGAATTGTACAGAAGAGTTAGTAAGTAAAGAATAAGAGACGTACTGGTCATTTCTTAACTGATAATTTAAAAAAGAATAGGGTGGTAAAATCGAAACAACTACTGGAGCGGTATGAACAGAAAATTTTTGTTTACGGATGAGATTTTTTTTACAATTGAGCAATATTTTAATAAACAAAATGGCTGTATTTATGCTCAAATAGAACGTGGGCCCTATCCGACTTCAGTGATGGTTTGGAGGGGTATTAGTTAGGATCGAGTGACTGAGCCATACTTTTGTGAAAAAGGTATTAAAACACCGGTGCAAGTGTATCAAGTTACCATTATTGAGAAGTGAAGCCCCTTAAGTCTTAAGGCCAAGTGTCTAAGGAATAAAACTTAGAAGACTTAATTATTTAAATATATCCAATAGTTTTTGCATGATGCGCGCACAAATGAAATATTACTTGGTATTTGGTTGGTATTTTTGTTTGAGTGGAAACGAGTCATAGGAAAGTAACAGGTATGAAGATGTTTCTCATCCATTTAATAACTCGATTCGATTCGATAGTTGAAAAATCTTCGAGGGGCTGGTGGCTGGGTGGGGCGGGTCATTTTGGTCCATGTACGTGAAACTTTGTGTGACTTGTCGATCCTGTAATAGTGAACTTGAAAAGCTTAATTTATAAAGCTTGATTTAAAGTTTTATTAATTATTTTTTATTAATTCAAATGTTGATACAACGTAGTAAGATGCACCTATTGTACTCAATAGCTTTTTTGAGGTTTAAGTACTTAGGTCATTTATGGTTGAACTTAATCAATTAATTTGAAACGTTCGAGTATGAATTTGCTATGAATGCTAGGTAGCCTCGGTCTGCTGTCGGGACACGGGTTAATAATAATTCGGATCCGGCAAACTACTTATTACTATATACTCCCTGCTCTCCAAAATCATGGAGAGTGCAATGTATGTTGGACACCTCCAACATACATTGCTATGCGGACGACAGCACTGGTGATGCCGTATACACGGGCCATGCAGGTCTCTCTCGGGAAAACGTCGACCAGTGCCGGGAGAAACTTGTGTCTTCTATCGAGTCTTGTCCTTGAAGAACCTTGTCCAATTTAACCCCCAGAAGACTCAAGTTTGCGCGTTTACCACTAAAAAAAAACCCCATTTGCCGTATCACCGCTCTTCGACAACACTTCCGTTATAGCCTCGCCTAGTATCGGAATACTGGGTCTCCAAATCTCGAGCGATTGCCAATTCCGTGGCCATCTGGAGGGCAAAGCCAAATTGGCTTCAAAGAAGCTGGGCGTCATCAATAGAGCACGGCAATACTTCAAGCCATCCCACATTCTAGCGCTCTACAAAGCGCAGGTCCGGCCACACATGGAGTATTGCTGTCATCTCTGGTCTGGCGCATCCTAGTATCAGTCTGATCCATTTGACCGCGTGCAACGCAGAGCAGCTCGAATTGTCGGGGACCCAGTGCTCTGTGAACGGCTGGATCACTTGGCGTTGCGTAGAGACGTCGCTTCATTGTGTGTCTTCTACCGCATTTATCCCGGGGAGTGTTCCGAAGAGCTGTTTGACCTGATTCCTACCGCCGAATTCCACCTTCGCACACCACGCCACAAGTTAGGATATGATCCCCACCATCTGAATGTGTGGCGATCCTCCACAGTGCGGTTTTGAAGGAGCTTTCTTCCACATACTACAAAGCTGTGGAATGAGCTCCTTGTGTGGTGTTTCCGGGATGATACGACATGGGTACCTTCAAAAAATAGGCATACACCTTCCTTAGAGGCCGGCAACGCTCTTGTGATTCCTCTGGTGTTGCAAGAGAATGTGGGCGGCGGTGATCACTTAACACCAGGTGACCCCTACGCTCGTTTGTCCTCCTATTCCATAAAAAAAATATATAGAAGAAATAGCCTGAGAGACAGCACACAGCCTTGGGTTACTCTAGCGTTCACGGGCGTCGGGTTCGAGCAATAACCGTCTTCAACGACCTATATGCTGCGCCCAGTGAGGAAGCTGGAGGTCCACTTGCATAAGCTCTCGAGAAGCCCAAATAATGGAAGTTGTGCTATACACGATCAAAGGTCTTCGCTATATCCAGGCTAACTGCCAGCCTTCCCCTTGCTTTTGATAGCCGCCGCCCATTGAATGACCTCCTCGACAATAACCTATGCGAAACATAGCGACATTAGGCCCCTACTTCACGCCGGTATTCTGTGCGTGTGTGGTAATTAACCCGGACAAGTCTGGCCCGATTGTGCTGACATCATAAGATATCGTAAGACGTCATATCTGTCGCGATATATGATTGGCTCATTGCCATTGTATTTGTAATAAATTACAATTATAATGGCAATTACAGGTCAGTGCATCTTTTATTATTTTATTTATTCTTTAGTAATAATAATATATCTATTTTACTCATAAAATATCGTACACTAATACAGTAGATATATGAGTCAGACAGTCTCAACAGCTGGTATTTGTTAGGAGCTGATGTCTGAAGTAAGGTATACATAAGCTTACTTGTTAAGGTTAAAACTAAAACAATTAAGTTAATTTAAGTTGAGTCTAAAAGACTAACCTTTAATTCCTTTTAAAACAAAATGTGGTACGAAGTTCAAAATAATTGTTAAAAACAAATTATGTGGTAATGGTTATTATAACATAAATAAGTTTCTTAATGATACCACAGGTTGGGAATGAAGCGACAGCCCTCAGGCTATTTTAATAATATTTAATTGTTTTTGGCGTCTGTCACACACAATTGATTTAATATGAATGATGCTACAGTGGGCTATGTTTTTGCAATTTTTTACTTTTCCCTTTACTAACCCGTCACTTTTATGGCATTTTAAATTTTATAATTCACATTGCTTTACTGGCAAGATAAGGTATCATATTCAAAAATTTTGTTTAGATAAATTGTTGGGTACTAAGCTATATAAGATGCTATTGTTTTTAACTTTCCCACGGGAACTCGTTAATTTTCCAGGATGAAAAGTATCCAAGAAGTTGACCGGAAATATCAGGTACGAGTATCAACAGGCCAAATTTTATTAAATTATGTGCATAAGTTATTGTTCACTAAGCTATATAAGTTACTTTAGTTTTGTAACTATCCCACAGGAACTCTAATTTTTCGGAATGAAAAGTATCTAAGTCGTGGAACGGTAATATAAGGTATTAAAATGCTTAATTTTAAAAAATTTAGGCGCATTAAGTTGTTGTGTACTAACCTATATAAGTAAGTTTAGTTTTTTATATATCCCACGGGGACTCGTTAGGTTTCCAGGATGAAAAGTATCCATGATGTTGACCGGTAATATAAGGTATCAACATGCCAAATTTTATTAAATTAAGTGCATAAGTTCTTGTGTACTACGATGTACTATATAAGTAACTATAGGTTTTTATCTGCCCCACGGGAATTCTTTAATTTTCCGGAATGAAAAGCAATTAAGACGTTGGGATGTACCATGATGCAACATTTCAAGTAAATTGGTCCGAAAGTTTCAGATTAGCCCGTACAAACAGACAAACAGACAGAGAAACTAACAATTCCTAAAAAATCGGGACTTGTTCTATTTCTCTTCTTACATCCCCCTGACTCAGTTTTGCGCATTTATTTTCTTTGTACAGAAAGATCTCTACAGATTTATTATAAGTAAAGATTAATCTAATATATAAAATTCTCGTGTCATGGTGTTAAACTTTGAACTCCTCCGAAACGGTTTGACCGATTCTCATAAAATTTTGAGTGCATATTGGGTAGGTCTGAGAATCGGATAACATCTATTTTTCATCCCCCTAAATTTTAAGGGTGGTCCACACCAATTTTTTTTTTAATTTTTTTGACATTTTTTTTAAATTTTGATTATGAGTCAGCATTAAAAATACATACAACTTCAAATTTTCAGTCATCAACAGTTACTTTTTTATCGCAATTTTAATATCAGCAATACAACGTTTGCTGGGTCAGCTAGTTGTTAATATAAGTATAACTGAATTTTGCATAATATGTAGATTCTTTTTTGTTGTTTGGTTGAGTTCTCGTGACAGGCTTCGTCATGCTCGCTTAAATGTCACTGTTTGTGGCGGCGACGTGGGACGGGTCGTCTACTTGAGGGAGGATTTGATTTGATATATTATTATAAGAATGCAAAAAACCTGTTTGTTATCTGTGTATAATTATGTACATACAAATTTTTGACAAAGGTTTATTTTATCAAAATAGTTTGTTAAAATGTATAAATATAATGTTTACTTTAAATATGTAGCCTGAGAAAAATAAAAAGAGCTGAATCAAAAAAATGATTATTAATAAATAAATATCCGTATAGTTAATTAATTAATTTATTTTGTGGTAACTAGCTGACCCGACGCTGTTCTGTTAATAGAAAAAAAATGATTTAAGTATTTCGGAATGATGGTAGTTTAAAACCATTGGAAATGTGTTGTAAAGGTTATTATGTTAAAAATGAAACAAAAACGTATTTCTAAATGTTTTTATAATATGTAGTAATAAAATTACATGGATTAATAGCGTATTTTTTTTTGTTATGAAAATTAGGGACGAGACGAGCAGGACGTTCAGCTGATGCAGTGCCGCTCAGGATTCTTGGCAAACCCAAAAATTCTGAGCGGCACTACAATTGCGCTCGTCACCTTGAGACATAAGATGTTAAGTCTCATTTGCCCAGTAATTTCACTAGCTACGGCGCCCTTCAGACTAGTAATCAGCAATGAAGCAGTAATGTTTTCACATTACTGCTTCAGGGCAATTATAGGCGCCGTTGTGGTACTCATAATCTAGCCGTCTTCTTGTGCAAAGGAGCCGTCAACTGGTTGTGTAAACAGCTCTTACATTACTTCTTTATAATAATTGGCAATTTTTTTAAGGTTTTAAAATGGATATAGTATGTTATCCTGAAGAGATAGACATATGCCCTCGCGGACTTTTCTGTAGACCTATTTAAGATACACCATTCCATCATACATTATTGTGCTATAACTCAAAGTGTTTAAACAGCGTTTTAGTTGAAAGCTCCCAGAGCTTGTTGCATTTCAATTATTAGTTGAGATATTATGAAAGTTTATCATTAAATACTTTTAATTAATTTGTTATGTTTATTCATAAAAAACAAATGACACCTACTTACTTTCTTTAAAACTTTAGAAACATCCATAAATTACCGCGTACCACTAAAAAGTTCGCGAAAAATATGTAACAGAAAATATTGCACAAATAATTAATTTAAAACTGCACCAGCATAAACGCGAAAAATGTAAACAATGCAATAGAAGTGTTTACATACAGAAATATGCGTTCACGCGTCTCGACTGATCAGTTTAAATAATAGTACTCTGTAGACTGATCTGTGGCTCGGGTTATAGTCTACTAAAATTGCAGTCTGCAGTCTGCACTCGTATGTCGTAGACAACAAAGTACACACACCATCAAAACAAAACATACTCTCTCCGCTATCTCGATACATTGACACTTGAGAGGATGGTGTTTGCAATCTGTTGGAATTCAAGGGCAAAAGAGCAAGCGGTCTTGGTCACACGCAAATCAATAATTAATATGATAACATTACCGTTTTTATAGCCTATATATAGCCCTTGGTATCACCGTCTCCCTGCTTTATTTGTATAGAGAACTGGCTTTGAGCTTTGACCGCGTAGATATAGAGTTTTTAAAAATAATAAGCAAGTTTGGAATTGATGATTATCTCGCGTCCTATTCCAGTTTCGGTTTCCGTTTTCGCTCCCGTCCCCAACATATATAAATCTTTATTTCGAGGAAGATTGCTCTGGCAAACTAAATCTACTATTGGTATATATACGACGTGAATTTCAGTTTTTCACAAATCCCGCGGGAATCATGGATTTTTCCGGGATAAAATGTAGCCTATGTCCTTTTCCAAGCTCTATTCTATAATAATCGATTCAGAAGCTCCGGCGTAAGAGCGTTACAAACAAACTTACATTCACATTTATAATAATAGTAGGGATAGAAGATTTGCCGGAAATCTTTACTTTACGAATACTTTTATGTTATATAAGGACTTTGTCCTTCCCAGCTCGTCATGACACTTATATTTGTCATGCTTAATCAATTAGGTCATTGATTGATCTATAAAGTGACTAGGAGTCTTAAAGTCGTTTATCTATATATGTAAAAATTAATTGCTGTTCGTTAGTCTCGCTAAAACTTGAGAACGGCTGGACCGATTTGGCTAATTTTGGTCTTGAATTATTTGTGGAAGACCAGGAAGGTTTAAAAGGTGAAAAAATATGAAAGTGTTCGGAATTGAATAAAAACAAAAATTTTGTTTTTCCTTTGATGTGTCCCCCGTCGTCCGATTTTTTTTGTATGGATATATTTGTATATACATTTTCTATGAGAGAATTTATTGACGCACGGTTTGACAGTTCTGCTGTGAAACAATCATGACAACAACAGGGAGCATATTTTACGAAATAATTCTTGATCTTATGATATATTATTGACAAATTAATAAAATATATTATTTTATTTATTATAAACAGAACAACGCCTGTCGGGTCAACAAGTTTCTAAATAAATATTCTTTCATGATTTTTGTTGACGACAATTAAAGCACCATCATCGTTTCGGAATTGAATTTGGAATCTGTCATTTTTATATGATTGTTCATTGAGTTTGCTCATTTTGGCGACTGCAAATTGTAAAATATTTTGCGATAATAAAATGGAGTGGGATGATAACGAGAACCGAATCGCTGTGATTGCATTACACAAAGTAGGTATGGAGCCACATGTAATTTTTAAAGCTCTCCATACGCTTGGTATTAGTAAAATGTTTGTGTACCGGGCTATTAATAGGTACAATGAGACCTCCTCTGCTTGTGATAGAAAAAGATATGGCCGCCCACGTAGTGTTCGTACGAAAAAGGTGGTCATACAAGTAAGGGAAAGAATTCGATGATATCTTGTCCTTGTTGTTTTATCTCAGAAGATGAAGATTGCACAACACACAATTGAGCAACATTTTAACAAACAAAATGATCGTTTTTATTCTCAAAGCTCTAAGGAAGCTTCCCAATTAGTCGACAGAGTGCAACGAGGGCACTATCCGACATCAGAGATGGTTTGGTGGGTATTAGCTATTAAAGAGTGACTGACCCATACTTTTGTGAAAAAGGTATCGAGGTAGGTCCTTACAGCAAGACTCGGCGCCAGGTCATAAAGCTTGGTCTTCGCAGTATTGGTTGGAAACTAACGTTTCGGACTTCACTACATGATAATGAATGAATTGATTACAGAAACATCTTTGATTCTCTGTAATCAACTCAGTCTGTCTTTTGGCCAGCATAGTGAAATCAATCTCATTTTTGTGACTCCATTGGAACTAATAAGTTGTTTCAGTTTCACGAAGAAGGAGTTCATAATTAAGAGATATTCCTTCTCAACGAAGCCAGCCAGCATCTGCTATTGATCTTGGGGATCTTGATTTTAAAAACTGAATTGGCCTACTCACAGCTCATCGCTGCTACATTTCCCCAGTTTCGCGTTGATGTCTCCCATATCAACGTTTAAGTGGGTCTTAGAAGTGTCGATGGCTGTTGAAATATCCTAATACATGGCCTCCACCTCCTCGTCGGAGTTCGTCCGACCTTCAACGAATACCGTTGGGTAATTATGAGTATAAGGTGCGCTACTATAGTCAATCCACACCCCATCTCGGTAAATTGGCTTACGAGAGATTTGTGGACGAGGAATCCAACGCCAGTCTGGGACAGACCGCCTTATCTTCGGAACTCAGATAACCCCACGACAACCCATCATAGTCTACTCCGCAGTCCGCAGTGTCTTGACATTATAATATGCTACCAGGGCCAATGGTCTTATTTTCTGGTAGTCTTACCGAACCTGTCCTCCGTCGCCTGTGCTGCTACCGTGGCCACCACGAATTGGGCCATATTTTCTATAAATTATGTACATTCAGATTTGATAATAACGCCGCATATAATGAAACTATTACTAAGAATCTATTTGATGCTGAAAATAATGACATGAGCTCATTTTGTTTATATATGATGGTCAACATAATATCTTCTAAAGCTTCACAACAATCATTTGATAATAGCATTTATACTGTTATGAATCACGTAAATTTTTCTCGAGAACATATTGTTTACAATATTTTCCCAATGAAAGTAATGTGACCTCTTGGGAACAATGTGCAAAAGCATTTGCTTATTAGATTTTGATTTAATCCTTGATCTATCAGCTCACTCGAGTCATAGGAACCTTATAAGGCAAGGTTGTGTTATATTAGAAGGTCCAGAACGGAGTTTAAGAAACGATCAGCTGTATACTTTATGCAGAGTTGGATAATTTTATTAAAAATTGATAAAATTCGTTATTTAATAGTTGAGTATAGAAGTAAAGTAATATAAAATTGTAAATAGGTTGATTCATAACTTGTACGTTATTAATATAAGGTAATAAACACTGTACGTTATTAATAAATTAACTATGTGTATTTTCATTTTAATTAAAAAGTCTTAAAGGCCGGCAATGCTCCTGTGATTCCTCTGGTGTTGCAAGTGAGTGTGGGCGGCGGTGATCACTTAAGACCATACGATTGTTAAAATACCAAGAAATACCATAATTTTTGTTATGAAAGTAAGGAACGAGACGAGCAGGATGTCCAGCTGATGGTAATTGATACGCCCTACCTATTACAATGAAGTGCCGCTCAGGATTCTTGAAAAACCTTGAGACATAAGATGTTGAGTCTCATTTGCCCAGTAATTTCACTATCCATGGCGCTTTTCAGACCTACCTAATACTACTAGGTAGGTATCTTACACATTTTTGCAATTTAAGTTGACTTACAGTATACACTTATATTTTCATTATAATAGTTTTCTGTGACCTGCAAATAATGTTGTATAATATGTTTCTGAACACTATGTAAACTGGACAAAAAGATCTATTTCGGATGATTTTAGTTTGTTAAAATTATTAGTAGTGTTATATATATAGTTTGTGCGCATGAGTGGAATATGGAGGAGATTCTTTTTTCTAGAATGTTGGTACGGAATATTGAGGATAATTAATTTTTAAACTAATTCAGTTATCAAGGTTAGACTGTCAATCTTACACTGAGCAAATTTCATAATAGTCGTAATATCGGCCATGTATCTACGGGGTGTTAATGGTAGGAGATGAATTCGAGTACTCAGAGTTTTGTGATCTGTTTTGGGAATTCTAAACTTATAATTTAAAAATCTAGTAATTTTTCTCTGTATTTCTTCAATTCTTTTACTGTGCATCATATATACCGGATTCCAGATTTGACTAGAATACTCTATATGACTACGAACATAAGCCCAAAAATTTTTTAACGTTGTCATTCTCTTGAAGCAGTTTTCTGTACGTATTTTAAGCCCAAGTGCTTGAGATGCCGTTTTTGCAATATTGTCGATGTGACATTAGTATGTTAGCTTACAATCAAGAGCTACACCTAGATCTCTGGCACAATCGACCCGTAATAGAAATTCATTATTTAAAGTATAATTAAATTTGATAATTAGCTCCTCATGGGAAAAATTTATATTAAGATATTTAGGTATATTAAGCCATTGCTTGTTATTACTACTATATGTTGCAAGTCTATTGAGATCTTCTTGAAGGAGATCAACGTCATGGATATCGTTAATAGACCGAAATATCTTCATATCGTCAGAGAAGAGTAAATAATTGGAATTATGAACGCATGTATCCATGTGATTTATGAAACAGATAAATCATAAAGGACCTAGGAGTGAGCCCTGAGGAACTCCAGAAGGTATCGTAGTTTATGAAGTTGTGTAGCCATTTAAAACAACTATCTGAGTTCTTTTATTTACGTACGAACTCAACCATCTAAATAATTTACCCCTAATACCAAAACCAGCAAGTTTCTGAAGAAGGATTCTATGGTCTATGCGGTCGAAAGCTTTGGTGTAATTTGTATACACAACGTCAATTTGTTGACCACCGTCCATGCATTCAGTTAGGAAGTCAGTGAAAACATGTAGATTTATTCATTTATTTTTCATTTTATTTTTATCAAGGTAATGCCAATACTTCAGAAAATTTGTCAAGCAACAGTGCTGCTAAACTATCTGGCCCAGGTGATTTATTTAGATCAAGTGATTTTAAGAGCTTTTGTATTTGTTTATTATCTATTTCGATAGAACTTATGTTACGAACATATGTTACGAATAAGAATTTGGATGTGGTAGTGGATTCTTGTAAAGTCGAATAAAAATATCTTGAGAAAAGCTCACAAATTTCTTGTCCTGTGCTGCCTGAACTCTTATATCATAAACTATTGAATAAAAATGATTAACGGCGTCATCCACAGAGTTTTAAGAAAGAATATATTTTATCCAGTCATTGTTATTAGTCAGTTATTAAAACTATAAACTTTATGGAAATTACAGAAATAAAAATCTATGACCATATTATAGGTTTAATAGCAACAAACACGCTAGTAAATTTTTCTTCAAATTATAAATTTCTGGCTTTCACGGTTTTATTTTTTTGGTGTCCAAAGATTTCCAAAAACAATTTTTCTGATGGAACGGCCAATGCGCTGCCTGTAAAACAAAATATCAAACTAATTATTTTATTGTGGATGCATCTTAAGTTCTAAAAGGATAGAAAATCATTTAAATTATTAATAATTCAAATTGATTATTACTTTATTCATGTCGATAGACCATTATTATTTTTATTCATGAAAGGAGTGCATTTCGTAACACATTAAGAGTAGAAGTTAAACAGAGTGAAGGTTAAGCGGTTTTACAATACATGAGTAAGCGAATGGCTTAAACTCAAATTATATGCAGACAAAAAACCGACCCAGTGCGAGTTGAACTCGAATACGAAGTGTTCGGTACCATTGTATTTCTACAATAAAACACAGTTAATATCGTCTTTGATTAACGCGAGTGTTACACATTCAAAGGGTTAAACGCGTGTAATTGTAACTATGTTTTTACAATAGATTTTTGTGTAAAATTTGCATTTTTATTTTTATTTTAGTTCACCCGACGTTTCAAGACCTTTCCAGATCTCGTTTTCAGGGGAACTGCAGATGAAAAAACACTGTTATTTAAATATTTTAGTATTTATCTATAGAAGAGGAGGACAAACAAGCGCACGGGTCACCTGATGGTTAATGATCATCAACACCAGTAGAATCACAAGGAGCGTTGGTTCCTTTTGGAAATGTGTACGCGCTTTTTTTTGAAGGCACCCTGTCGTAACATCCTAGTAATATCGCACCAGGAAGCTCATTCCACAGTTTGCCTTTAGTTGGCACTACTTCCATAAGAACATTATCGAAGCTTTTCGCCTTATCTAGACTAATTTGTGCCAATCCTTTGCCTTTGTCTTCGAAAGCAGCCTGTCATCTATGTGTTAGCTATACTAGCAGATTGACAGCCGCTCTAAATTGGGAAAGCCGCGCTTCGGCGATTATTGACCAATTGGTGATCCTTTAGCTGCACCAAGAGCTGGCGATTGATTTTGCTCTAAATCCTATATTCAGGCTAAGGTGTGTCGTATGATAAATCTGAACTTTCATTTTTTTTGTAGGTCGGATGGACAAGCAGAAGTCCGGATTATTATCTAAATATTTACAATTATTCGCCATGTTGATAATCAACGAATCAATTGTACAAATCTGTCATATAGGAACCAATGAATCAATGGATGAATATTATTTCCCCCAACGAGGATTTATTTATCATTTAAAATGTAAGAGTTAAGTGGTGAGATTGACACATCGAGAAATATGTGAAAGGGATGGCAGAATGAGCGGGGTGACCACTCAAATCCTTAATTTATTACGCTCCTTATCTATGCATGAGAAATACAAGAGCGTGTGAATGTATTTACAACTTTCATCATAATAAGTATAACGTCAATGGCTTTGGCAATTAATTCAAGTAAGGGGCTTACATTCAAAGCCAAAGTTCGTTTGTAGTATGAAATCTTACATATTTTTTATTATTTGTTTACTGCTGGTTAATAATAATACTTATTCTGTCTAATTTCAGCTCTGTCAACGTTCAGCTATCTTACTTTTGTAGCTTATGTTTATGATACAGGCAGCTGACGGCCGGAATTAGATATCACAGCTGCACTTTATAATTTTTAGAGTGAGTCACTACTACATTATCCCACAATCGGTGGTAGTAGTACTATTAATTGAACTGCAAATAGAAGAGCAAAACTTACTCTTTGATAATGGTATATCTTTAGACGTATCAATTATTACTATTAAGGAATTAATAGAGCCTTACCTGACATTTCTCACTGCAGTAGTGCCACCAACGGCAGCCTTTACACGTAAAATTTGCAGTATTAGGGCAAACACAGCACAATCCACCTTCAATGGGTTTTTCAATAAATCTGTGTGAATTTCCGTTACTGTTTGGACTCACCGGCAAGCGAAAGCGCTGTAAAGAATTTCAAAACTTAGATTTATGTGCCTTATTAATTATTAAGTTTAAGTTTTAAAATATACTTACCATATTATCACCAATGTTGTAATGAGGGCTAGAAATCCCACTATCTCTTGATACTGATGATCGCGGCACCGATCGAGTTTGTAATTCTGTAGTTACGGTTGATTCAGAACCCTTTATTTTTCCTACATAGTTAGAATCATAAGTTTCTTTCGACATAGAGTAATACAAATTTGAAGTACTAGAAGGGTCCACACAGAATTGTCGTGGTATGTTACATACTGATTTTGCTTTATTTATTGTATCTTTGTGCACTACCTTAGTATTAATTTTTTTACAACAGTTTCCGCCGCAACCATTAGAACTTGTATCTGTTGTTAGGTTTACAAATCTTTGATTGTTTGCACTTCCAACATTTGTTGTTTTCTTTAGAGCTTTCTTAGAAGGTTGACAGTAGTCATGACTTAAAGTAGGAGGCATATTTTCGGGATTCATTGTACAATTACATTTCGTAGCAAAAATTTTTTTCTTTAGATTACAATATAATAAAAGATCAAAAAAGAACATTGCCAATTCTGAATCTGTAAAATATATGCTTCTTTTGTGTGCAGTCTGTTGAATACAAATTAAAATTTGATATATATATAAAGTATCATGAAATTTAGGGAGTACAACCTCAATGGTATAGGTAATATGGTGATAATATATTTCAAAGATTTTATATCTTTCTTGTTGTAAATGAACGTTTTGTAAATGCTTAAAAATATTGACAATATCATTTAAAATAAATTCTGGTATTATCTCAAATTTAGTATCATTTGTAACTGGTGCTGTAGCGATTGTTTGAACCATTTTATTAATACGTTCTGAAACTTTGTGCGAGCATTTTCTTTTAATAGAACGTGATCGAGAATTCTCATGTTTAGAATTCGTTTTATGCAATTCATAATTATTTCGCAAAGTTTCAATAGGGATTGTATTTGGAAATTTTTTTTTGATTGAACTTGATTCAGATGTCTCAATTTGAAAGTTCCTATTTGTCATAGTTTCAACGGGTACTGATTCAATTGAAAAACCATTTTCGTTACTTGATTGATCTGATAGTGGAATTCTTTGTTCCATTTCCTTAATATTTATATTAGTATTTTCATTATCTTCGATATTTGTGACCATTTCGATAGGTTCATCATTCTCAAATTGAATTGTTTTCGTGTCTGGGGCTGTACAATATGTTTTTCTAGCCACGTTTTTCTTAATGCGTCCTGGTACTTTTTCTAGACATTTGCTTTTGATAGAACGTGTTTTAGATTTCTTATTGCTAGAGTTAGTTTTACTTAATTTAACTTGCTTTAACAAAGCATCAACAGTGATTGTTTCTGGAATTTTCTTTTTGATTGAACGTGATGCAGATGTCTTGATTTGTTGGTTAATTTTATTAAAACCACCAATATTTGTCATAGTATCAATGGGGGTTGATTCAATTGCAAAACCATTCTTGTTACATGATTGTTCTGTAAATAATGTATGTCGTCCAATTTCCTTAGTATTTATATTCGTATTTTCATAATCTTCGACCATTTCCATTGGTTCAATATTCTCAATATGAATATTTTTTGTAACTGGGGCTATACAGTATGTTCTTTGTGTCACGTTTTTCTTAATAGGTTCTCTAAAATTTTCCGGGAATATTCTCTTGGTAGAACATGTTTGAGAGTTCTTGTTGTCAGAGTTACTTTTATTTAATTCATTTTTAAATGAATTAGTATTAACTGGGATTGTTTCAGTTGCAATACTATTTTTATAGGTTGACTTTGCTTTAATAGACAGTGTATATCGTCCAATTTCTTTAAAATTTCTAGTGGTACTGACAGAATCTTCTATATATGTGACCACCTCGATTGGTTCAATAAAATCAAATGATTCCATGTTTTGTGGATAGTCTGAAATGAGAAATAATTGAGAATATGTCTATTACTTGACAATGTATCATAATTATTACTTATGTTACACTATTGAACTTAAAAGGTTAAGAAATTAATGTTATGTTAACATTTACCACACAAACATTTTAAAAATATTCTTTTGAATTTCATAATGCATAATATGTTTTGTACGTTTTCTAGGATCATGTTGTAAAATCATATAGCATTACTTACTAACTCAAATTAACCGAGTAGTAGGCATAACAAGCTTAAGTTTGTTCCACGTGCTAACAGTATGATTGTCGCAGTTTGTAGCAAATTCGTTAATATGCTTATGAACATACGAAACATTATCAAGAATATAGTATTGAGATAACTAAGATAATTGTAATAAACGTTATAACAACAGTTATAATATACGCGAATAGCCCTCTTCTGCAGCAGAAAGATGGTATTAATATCGGTTGCACTGCCCCATAAAAACATACCATTGGACATAATACTGCGAAAATAACTAAAGTAAATTAGTTTCGTTATGACATGACAAATCAATAAAATAATATAATTTTATTAAAGATATTTCTTTAATTAAATCTGTGAAAATTAAATTTCATTATAATAATAATTTAATTTAACAATTAATTATCTCTACATTATGAAACAACTTTTATGTTCGTCATTACTCATTAATTCTATAAGGAAATAATGAATAACTTTCCTGTGACAACCCTTGTTACACCTAAAAATATGAAACAATAACATTGTTTGTTATACACAAATGCGCAACGCACACATGTTACAGTCGCTATCCGTACATTACAAATTAAAATGTGCTATCGGTTTAAATGAAAGGATACCGTTGCGTGGGTTGGTAAAAAAGGCAAATAATTTCCAATTGTTACCAGAAACATAAGGCTGGCAAATGAAATACCACGAAAATGTTTTTTATCACTTGTAACTTGTCCTCCATCTTACACGTAAGTGTGGTGCCCTCGTATCTAAATTGTTCTGTTTTTGAGTTTTATTGTTGTTGAAATAAGAGTTTTTATTAATTTGTCATCTTTAGAATATTGGCACCCTACTTATTCATTAAGTTCTGACCCTTATTTTGTTTATAAGATGGTTTATTTTTCATGGTCTTATATCTTGTTTCAATAGCTTTCATATACATTCATAAAAATCATCCCATTTATAAACGTCTATTGCTGCACGTTAAATCATACGCAGTGACAAAAATCAGAACAGTGCGCGAGCGTCAAAATCACACCGATCTGAGGTATAACCACGCGATCAGAGTTTTCCGGAACGGAAAGGTTGAGTAATTGGTTGAGTACAATACCACGACGCAACTATCTGTTGAAACATTTTTGTGTATGCAGATTGTAATGGGAACTCCATAGAATGGCTGTGAGGAGATACCATCAAAAGGAGTTTTCAGTGAAAATACGGGCCAGCATTTTTAACAATACACTTAATGGGCCATAGAAATACCGCACCGGCTCAATTCTACTAATAATTGGGAATTCCTCCAAAATATTACTGACTTGGAGTTTTTGTAAGATATAGATTTGGACACTGTCCATTCAATATTATTCATATCACGTACATAGTACGATGGAGCACCAACACATCATGGGTTATGGTCCGAGAATTTTAAATTCTGAATTAAATTCTTAATACAAAGAACGTTGGATTGGTCGGGGAAGCTCAACGTTACACGCTAGCCTTGAGCCAGCTTGTTGGCCATATTTCATCCCCTTCGACTTTTATCTGGGAGCCACATTAAGGAAGATTTACGAACAGAAGTTTCTATCAAGGGACTATTTGCTGCAGCGTAACTAACAGGCAGCAGAAGAAATGCGAAGTGCTGATGTAAATTTAAATCGGCAAATATAGTTAGCATTAAATTAACTAATTGTTTAGAACAAAATGGTGAACTTTCCGAAAATAATATGAATTAAATTAACGATTTTAAAAGAAAATGGATTAAAATATACATTTTCGTGAGTGTATTCTTTTTAAATTAGGTTATTATACGATATTGCCAATTTTCACATTCAGTGAAAATAAACAAACACAGTTTACATTAAATAAAGCCGTGTTACCAACTTAGCACTCACGTATTACTTAAGAGCTAGGAGCATTGTTAGATTTCTTGCTATTTTTTTTTCAGAAAAGCTGACGATACAACTTCGTCTTTTGAGCAAAGTTAGGATTTTCTTTACCTAAAATAATAAAATGCCTGTATTAATATATAATTAAGGTATGTTCCGAAATGCTATGCGACCACTGTACAGTGTGACGTCAATTTACTATACTGTGAAGCCGTTTCGTTATAGCCAGTTATATTGGTTACTATGTAAAACGGAACGCAATCCCGTATACTGTCAGCCGCATTTTTTAATTAAATCCAATAAAAAAGCTAATAAAATATTTTGTTTAATTTATCTTAACTTTTTGTGATAACCCTACCAAAATAGGTAACATTTGCCCGTTCTTAAGTTGATAAGTCTCTGTACCGTTTATTTACTCATGTGTTGATACCTTAGAGTTATGGGAATTCAACATACACTTTGTATAAAATTGAAAAAAAACAGTCGTTCAAGATGTATTGTGAAACGCACACCACCAGAGTGTCGGGTTTCTCATTGTCCGATGAACATTCCTAGCCAATTCCTAGAATGAAAGCAAGCATAAGCAATTGCTACTCACTAGTTATGTATGTGTGTTAAAACTTATGTATAAAACATAGATATATAATCGTTTGATTTTCGAGCATGCTATCTGATGCACGGGTGGAGGGAAGGTCCTATGCTAAGAATGATCAACACAGGCTTGTTCTGTCGATCATTATCATTAAAAAACAGTGAGAGGCTCCTTTGCACAGGATGCCCGCTAGATTATGGTTACCAAAAAGGCGCCTATTTCTGCCGTGAAGCAGTAATGTGTAAACATTATTGTGTTTCGATCTGAAGGGCGCTGTAGCTAGTGAAATTACAAACCGAATGAGACTAAACATCTTATATAATAAATACTTACTATACATACTTATTAACATCTCATAAGATGGAGTTGCCTCATGCCAATTGAGATGGAGTCTCAATTACCGCTCAGAATTTTTGGGGTTTTCAAGAATCCTGAGCGGCACTGCATTGTAATAGGCAGGGTGTATCAATTACCATTAGCTGAACGTCCTGCTCGTCTCGTCAATTTTTGTCATAAAAAAAATATTCTCGCGTCCTGTTCTGCTATATTATGTAAATAATGGCCACAGAGAAGGGATAGATAACTACGTATTAAATAGTCCATTCATAAAATAATTGAATAATGAGGAATTAAAAATCTGTAAATAATAACGCGAGCAGAAATAGTTAATGATTTAAGCATCGTTTATGAATGTGTTTAATGAAACGCGTACGCTGTCACACTCCTAGTGAATAATTACTAATTAATCTACCGTTTGTGGTAGATGATAGCCATGAGATTGTATTGTTTGATGATGATACTTCACTTATTTTTAAAGTGAAGCGACGTGCAGATAGTGATGACGAGTTAAACAATGCACTCTCAAAGAATATGCGTTGGTTTGAGACGAATAATCTGAACTTAAACAGTAAAAAAACAAAGTGTTTACGGTTCATTACACCAAACACAGCGGAGGTACAAACCAACGTACTTATAAATGACCAGAGATTGGAACTTGTGGACACTACGGTCTTCTTGGGTATCACGTTAGATAAAAAGCTTCAGTGGGGTCCACATATTGCCCATCTAGCAGATAGACTCAGCTCTGCGGCATATGCAGTTAGAAAGATTAGAGAGTACACGAATGTTGCGACCGCTAGTTTTGTGTAGTTCAGTTATTTTCACTGCATCATGACGTACGGTATTTTACTATGGGGTCATGCTGCTGACATTGATATAATGTTTGCTCTGCAAAAGAGAGCTGTTCGTGCTATATATCAGCTTGGTTATAGACAGTCTCTCAAAGAAAAATTTAAAGAAATAAATATTATGCATGTTCATTCTCAGTACATTTATGAAAATTTAATATACGTTCACAAAAATCGTCACCTTTTTGCTCTTAATAGTGATTTTCATTATTATAACACTAGAAATAAGGGATTGCTTGTAATTAATTCTAGTAGGCTTCATAAGATACATAATAGCTTTAAGGGTAAATGTATACACTTCTATAATAAAGTCCCAGCCACTGTTGAGGCATTATCCATACTAATATTATAAATGCGAAAGTAACTCTGTCTGTCTGTCTGTCTGTTCCTCTTTCACGCCTAAACGGCTGAACGGATTTTGATGAAATTTGGTATGGTGATAGATGATAACCTAGAAATGGTCATAGGCTATAAATAACGGCTGAACGGATTTTGATGAAATTTGGTATGGTGATAGATGATAACCTAGAAATGGTCATACGCTATAAATAATCACGCCATCGTTCTTAGGGGGTAGGCAGTAGGCAGACAGATCTTGATGAAATTTAGTAAGGTAAATACTAATTGATGAAATTTAGCGAGCGAAGAGGCGGTGCGGCGCGAGGGGAGGGCCGTGCCCAACTGTGCCTACCCAAGCGGGCAGACGCACGAGGGCAGACGTCGTCGTCGCACGTATGCGAATATTGAAATATTGCGTTACGAAACTCTATTCGTTGCGTATTTTTGGTTAGGTTTGTCAGGTGCATAGTTGTTTAGGTTCAATACGTTATTGATTGATTTAGATATTTAGGTTATAAGTAAAAAGGTTTGCTTTATCGAAGTTTTTATAAAAAAATGTCTTACGTTGTAGTTTTTAAAACTACCGATTTTAAAAATCTTTAATTATTGTTTTATTGTTTTCGATATGCCACGCAAACGTAAATCCAATCTAAGCCGTAGTTCTAGCAGAGCTCGAACTGCAAAAGTTGCTAGAAGCCAAGAATCTGAAGAGCAGACTCAGACGCGTCAGATGTTAGATTCTCAGCGTCATGCGACTCAAAGAGCTTCTGAGACCTATACGCAGACTCAAGCCCGTAGGACCTTAGATGCTGAGCGCCACGCATCTCAAAGGGCCTCTGAGACGTTTACACAGACTCAAGCCCGTCAGGCCCTAGATGCTGAACGCCACGCATCTCAAAGAGCCTCTGAGACGTTTACGCAGACTGAGACCCGTCAGGCCCTGGATGCTGAACGCCACGCATCTCAAAGGGCCTCTGAGACCTATACGCAGACTCAAGCCCGACAAACCTTAGATGCTGAGCGCCACGCATTTCAAAGGGCCTCTGAGACGTTTACGCAGACTCAGGCCCGTCAGACCCTGGATGCTGAACGCCACGCATCTCAAAGAGCTGCTGAGACAGTGGAACAGACTCAGACACGTCGAGTTTTAGATGCCGAACGTCACGCGCAATTGATTGCGGCAGAGACTGACGAAGATTCACAAAGACGACGTCTTTTAAATGCTGAACGGCAGGCAGAAAGAAGACGTACGTTTTCAATGAGTACGTGGGAGGCATTTAATGGTGCCGCTTTTGAGTATGACCCTTTGATCGACTATGTTAATCACCGATTGGTTATCATTGGGAGAATGGATAAAAAATGCAGATATTGTGAAGCACTGAAATGGAAAGAAGAAACTCCAGGTATGTGCTGTTCTGGTGGAAAGGTTAAAATTCCATTACTTGGCGAGCCAGAGGAACCTCTTAAATCTTTACTTTTATACGACAGTAACGAATCGCGCCGGTTTTTAAGCAGGATTAGAAAGTATAATTCTTGCTTTCAGATGACGTCATTTGGTGTAGATAAGGAGGTCGTAATGCCTGGATTTTCACCTACTTTTACCATCCAAGGACAGGTGTATCACAGGATTGGTTCCTTACTTCCCGCAAATAATGAACAACCAAAGTTTTTGCAACTTTATTTCATGGGCGATGAAAAAAACGAAGCTGATCGCAGGTGTCAAAATATACAAGAAATCGAAAGGGATACTGTTTTAAAAATCCAGAGAATGTTGCATGAACATAATCGCCTTATCAATACTTTCAAAACAGCACTAGAAAGAATGCCGGGAGAGGATTATAGGTTGGTGATGCACCCCGATCGCACACTCAAGTGGGGAACATGAAAGGCGGTATAATGCACCGTTAATAAATGAAGTTGCAGCCTTGGTTACAGGCGAACAGTTTGCTTTCCGTGATATAGTTTTACAGGCCCGAGATGACACATTAACCAGGGTGCCTGATACTCATAAATTCTATGATGCGTTGCAATATCCGATCATATTTAGTAAGGGACAAGAGGGGTACCACTTTCAAGTTCCTCAAATTAATCCTGTAACAGGTCTTCCCTTGCATAACAAAAAGGTTTCATGCATGGATTTTTATGCCTACAACATGATGATACGAGAAAACAACTTTAACATTGTACAAAGATGCAAGCAACTGACCAATCAGTTTTACGTTGACATGTACGTTAAAGTTGAAAGCGAGAGGTTACGGTACATATCATTTAATCAAACTAAACTAAGAGCAGAGAATTACATCCATCTTCAAGACGCTGTGGCAAAATACGCTAATATAAATCCAAATAACTTAGGTCGTATGGTCATTTTACCATCTTCATTTGTAAATAGCCCGAGGTACTTACACGAATATACTCAGGACGCGTTTGTTTATGTGCGTACACATGGTCGCCCTGACTTATTCGTCACCTTTACTTGCAACCCAGCCTGGCCCGAAATAGTCAATCAGTTGATGCCGGGGCAAAGCGCAATAGATAGACATGATGTAGTCGCAAGAGTTTTTAGACTAAAAGTTAACTATTGGATGTGATTAATAAAGGCCGAGTGTTCAGAGAAGCGCGCTGCTTTATGTACTCTGTCGAATGGCAGAAACGTGGACTGCCACATGTCCATATATTATTGTGGTTAAAAGATAAGTTACGACCCGATCAAATAGATAACATAATCAGCGCTGAAATACCGGATCCTAACATTGACAAGACTCTCCATGACATTATTGTAAAAAATATGATTCACGGTCCATGCGGACCCGAAAATCCACAGTGCCACTGCATGAAAGACGGAAAATGCACAAAAAAATTTCCTCGCAAGTTAGTGAAAGAGACCGTTCACAACGACCACGGATACTCGCAGTATCGTAGAAGAGCGCCAGCAGACGGAGGTCGAACAGCAACCGTGAAGCTCCGAAATGGTAGCTACGTTACGGTTGATAATAGTTGGGTAGTCCCCTATTCACCAATTTTATCAAAAATGTTTAACGCCCACATAAATGTTGAGGCATGCAGTTCAGTACGCGCCATCAAATATATTTGCAAATATATAAACAAGGGTAGTGATCAAGCTATTTTCAATTTTAGAAATACTGATCTTGCGAATCCCGTAGATGAGGTACAAACTTATCAGTCTGGTCGGTATGTCAGCAGCAACGAAGCCGTGTGGCGTCTGTTAGCATTTCCGTTGCACGAAAGGCATCCCACCGTGACACATCTCAGCGTGCATTTAGAAAATGGTGAACGCTTTTATTTTAATGAACACAATTTCCACGAACGAATAACTACTCCGCCAAAAACCACACTCACTGCTTTTTTTGATCTTTGTATCAGAGATGAGTTTGCAAAAACTCTTCTTTATGTCGAGGTGCCGAGGTTTTATACTTGGGATGCAAGTAGGAAAACTTGGAAACGCCGCATTCAAGGTACTTCAGTTCACGATTGGCCTGGCGTCAAATATGGAGATGCTTTAGGACGAGTTTATACAGTTCATGTTAGTAACATGGAATGTTTTTGTCTACGCATGCTTTTACACCATGTGCGCGGACCTACCTCTTTCAATGATCTAAAAAAATACAACACACAAGATTATCCTACATTTCGAGAGGCATGTGAGGCAAGAGGATTACTGGAGAATGACAACCATTGGGATGTGACACTGGAAGAAGCTGCTCAATGTAGATCAGCAGGCAAGATGAGAGAGCTATTTGCTGTATTAGTAGCGACATGTGGTCTTTCAAATCCTCAACAATTGTGGGATAAATACAAAAATGATATGACCGACGATATATTGCACAGATTACAAGAGCAAAATCCATAACTTATACAACGATATTAAAATATTACCTATCAGAAAATTTTAATGTATCGCAAAAAATAAATTAACATCTAAGGCCTATTATAATGTGAAAGATTATTTGAATGATAAAGATAGTTGGAATTAATGTTCTAAATTTTGTTAATGAATATTGTTATACTCATTTGAATGCTATTGTAACTTTTGTAGTTCATCCTGACTTGCACTAAATAACTTATAAAGTTTTACAGTGAATAAAGATTTTTTGACTTTAACTTTGAATAACTAATACTTATGGATGTATGGTATCCGAAATAAATGACTATTATTATTAATATAATGAACGCAGCAATATAATGTATGCCACAGTCGTCCCGCAAGGAATTAATTAGAAATTTTAACATTTCTATTGCATTTTTATACAGACTCTAAAGGTGTTAAAAGTCCACAAAAAACTTCAAAGCAATAATTATTATTAAGCATAATCCTATGATATAATTTTAGATTGTATAAACAGTCGTTTCCTATTCCGAGGTGCTCTGGAGATAAACTGTGACATATATAACAAAAAAATGTAAAAAAAGAGAGTTGAACAAAACATACAAGAATTTATGAATATACGTCACTCGAATGATTAACTCGAACGAAAAGGTCGTGGGTTCGAGTCTGGTTTCGTTTATAAAATTTTGTTTTCAAATTTAATTTGTCTATTAATCCTAGAAGTGAGGGTTATCACTTTAAAAATATAACAAATTGTTTAGATTTGCAAGAGGTACATCTCAAGTCAGTTTCCTTAATGCAAAAATACTGAGGGTTGAGCAGGTTATGAACTCTAAAGTAGATTCTGTAGATGAAGCCACAACCTGAGAGTTGAACAAAGCTTACAAGATTTTATGAAGATACGTCACTCGAACGGTTAGCTCAGTTGGAAGAGCACTCGCACGGAACGCGAGAGATCGTGGGATCGAGTCCCGCAACGTTCATAAAATTTTGTTTTCAAGTTTTGTGATAAGAAATGTTTGGCTCCTACTCGGTTGATAATAACTTTTGATTCGACTAACGAAATTTATGAAAAACTGTTCATTGTTTGATAAATTTTTGGACACAAAATAAAACGCCAGTAAAGGAGCACCCTGTATAACAATCATGCAATAAAACAATGGATTGTCAAAAAGAAAAGAAAATACCTACTACAACATTATTCCACCAAAACTAAATCCAACACTTATTAATATTTGTTTATATGTCATCCACGAAATAATATTATAATTCACTCTATGTTATGTCCATAAGAATTAAGAAAGCACTTTAGAATAATAAGTTAAGGCGTCAACTACGCAAGGACGCCCTTCGATAACTGAACAGGAAACTCTAAACCTATATACTTCAGTTATGAATACATTAAGTATTCAAATGTATTATGTTATAACTCATAATCAAGTTTCATTTGAAGCTAAACAGTCTAGACAGGGCCGGATTTAAACTTAATGCCGCCCCTGGTCACCGGAAAAAAATCCGCCCCAATACTGGAATTTTACATAAACTAAAATAACTAATTTATTGCAGAAACTTTATGATATGTTATATATACCAAAAACATAAAATAATAAAAAAATAATAATAAATATTTGTTTTTTTAAAAAAAATATTTGTTCTAAGGGTGACTCATAACTTTATTACATCAATTTTTTCACAGGCAAACACGTCTGACTTTTTGAATTGTGAATTGGTCGCTTAAACAGAATTAATTAATTATATTGACCAATATTGATCACTAACAAAAATTTTTTCACTTTCCAAATTATGCCGTCCTAAAAAATTGGCCACCCTGGGCACTTGCCCCAACTGCCTCTAGTGTAAATCCACCGCTGAGTCTAGAGGTAAATAATATTGCTTCACGAGTTAGATGTTTATGCCAGAGAAATACTTGTCAATGTAAGTAAAATTAAATGTACTATCACAGTTAATTATTACGGTATTTATAGTAATGAGCAGAAAACTTTATTTGTCAATCTTATTTCGAATCCCGCATCCTTCATAAATATTAGTACTAATAAAGTTAAATTCGGTAATTTCTGTTGAGCTTTTGGTTACCCTTTTAGAGTTTAATTTTCAATCCGAATTTGTTTCTGCTTCGTCAGTGATATGCGGCGGTTAGCAGTTACTGATTTATTTATCGGATACAGTAGGTAAAACAATATGCAGGATCTTGTTTTGTATTTTAGTGTCGTCTATTCGGTTATTTTAAATAAGCATTAAATAACTTTAGTTGAAAATAAAAAATATTTAACACTATAAACATTTTTGTCCATTAAACTGCCCTGTGCTGCCCCGGGGCGTAAAGAGAAGTGTCGTAAGAGGCGACTACGGGCTTTTTGAAAGTGGGAGAGTCACGCTGCTGTCTTATGACGTCAGCACAATCGGGCCAGACTCATCCGGGTTACTTACCACACTCGCACAGAATACCAGCGTGAAGTAGCGGCCTAGTGCCGCTTTGTTTCGCATAGGTTAGTGTCGAGGACCGGAGGCCATTCCCGCCCCCCCCAACAAAATATGAGAGTGGTCCTAAAAAAGAAATTACCCCAGGAGGGTACCGGCTCTTGTAGAGCCGGAGAATCCCTCCCCGAGCATTCGCGCTCGGGCTGCCCCTCGTATTCTGGGGAGGGCACAGTACCGCGTATGTAATAGGACAAACAGGGCAGCAACACCACGGCACCCCGCTCCACGCTTAATGTGGACTTTTGTAACATCCGGGGAATTCACTCCAACTTAAACGCCGTCCACCACCACCTTGAGACGGCGTAGCCGGCCTTGTGTTTCCTTACGGAGACGCAGATATCTCGACCTAGCGATACGTCATATTTAACGTACCCCGGGTACAAAATTGAGCATAATTTCATGACTCATGCCGGGGTATGTGTGTACGTTAGGGAGGATATCTGCTGTCGCCGTCTCGGCAATTTTGAGGGTAGGGGCCTGTCTTCTCTCTGGCTCCGCGTAGATTTAGAGGACCGCGTCCGCATCTATGCGTGTGTCTACAGGTCCCATAGTGGTAACGCAGAAACGGATCATCTCATGGGCTGCGTTCAAGCGGCATTTGATGACGTGCTTGCTCAGATCCCCTCCGCTGAAATCGTAGTCTTGGGTGATTTCAACGGGCACAATGCCGAATGGCTTGGATCACGTACCACAGACTACGCAGGGCGATCTGTGCATAATTTTGCATTGGCGTATGGTCTGTCCCAATTGGTTGAGTCGCCGACGCGGCTCCCGGATGTGGATAGCCACATGCCGTCCTTATTAGATCTTCTGCTGACTACACATCCCGATGGCTACCAGGTCTCTGTCGACGCCCCTCTCGGAACGTCCGACCATTGCCTGGTCAGGAGTGTAGTGCCTATCCGACGCCAACGTCGCAGACCACCAGCGACCCGCCGCGTTTGGCACTACAAGTCAGCAGATTGGGATAGGATGCGTTCCTTTTTTGCATCCTACCCTTGGGGCGGGGTTTGTTTCCCTTCGGATGATCCTAGTGCCTGCGCCGTTGCAGTAGCCGATGTGATACTGCAGGGCATGGATATTTTTATACCAAGCTCTGTAGTACCGATCGGTGGCAGATCACAGCCCTGGTTTGATGCGTCAGTTAAAGCAGCATCTGACTGCAAAAAACAGGCGTATCGAACTTGGGTTGCGGCGCTGGGCTCAAAGGATCCGAACTGCAAAGTTCTGAAGAGGAAATATAACCGTGCCTCCAGATTTTTTAAGCGGCAAATCGCCCGTGCGAAATCGAAGCACGTCGTCAAAATTGGCGAGCAGCTTTCCAGTTACCCGACCGGAACACGCAAGTTCTGGTCGTTGTCGAAAGCTGCTCTTGGTAACTTCAACCAGCCGTCCATGCCGCCGTTGCACATGAGGAATGACACCCTGGCCCATACGGCAAAAGAGAAAGCCGATCTCCTGTGCACTCTTTTTGCCTCCAACTCGACTCTTGACGACAACGGAAAAACACCGCCGACCATCCCGCGGTGTCAGAGCTCCATGCCTGAAGTACAGTTCCGACAGAAAACTGTTAGGCGAGCTCTGTTTTCGTTGGACGTCAGGAAGTCGAGCGGGCCGGATGGCATTTCTCCAGTCATGCTTAGAACGTGTGCCCCTGAGTTGACGCAGGTGCTAACGCGTTTATTCCGGCACTCTTATTCAAAAGGCGTAGTGCCTGATTCATGGAAGTCAGCCCTTGTCCATCCGATCCCAAAAAAAGGAGACAGTTCGGATCCGGCAAACTACATGCCTATTGCTATTACCTCCCTACTCTCCAAAATCATGGAGAGCATAAATAACCGCCAGCTCTTGGTATACCTTGAGGGTCACCAGTTGATCAACGACCGGCAGTACGGCTTTCGTCATGGTCGGTCGACTGGCGATCTTCTGGTATACCTAACACATAGATGGGCGGCGGCTATTGAAAACAAGGGGGAAGGCCTGGCAGTTGGTCTGGATATAGCGAAGGCCTTTGATCGTGTATGGCACAAGGCGCTCCTCGCAAAACTTCCATCATTTGGGCTTCCCGAGAGCTTATGCAAGTGGACCTCCAGCTTCCTCACTGGGCGTAGCATACAGGTCGTTATCGACGGTTATTGCTCGAATCCCAAGCCCGTGAACGCTGGAGTGCCCCAAGGCTGTGTGCTATCTCCCACGCTGTTTCTTCTGCATATCAATGATATGTTAAACACCGCCAACATGCATTGCTATGCAGACGACAGCACTGGTGATGCCGTATACACGGGCCATGCAGGTCTCTCTCGGGAAAACGTCGACCAGTCCCGGGAGAAACTTGTGTCTTCTATCGAGTCCTCTCTCGAGAAGGTCGCGGAATGGGGTAAGTTGAACCTTGTCCAATTTAACCCCCAGAAGACTCAAGTTTGCGCGTTTACCACTAAAAAAACCCCATTTGTCGTATCACCGCTCTTCGAGAACACTACCCTTAAAGCCTCGCCTAGTATCGGAATACTGGGTCTCGAAATCTCGAGCAATTGCCAATTCCGTGGCCATCTGGAGGGCAAAGCCAAACTGGCTTCAAAGAAACTGGGCGTCATAAATAGAGCACGGCAATACTTCAAGCCGGCCTACATTCTAGCGCTCTACAAAGCGCAGGTCCGGCCTCACATGGAGTATTGCTGTCATCTCTGGTCTGGCGCACCCCAGTATCATACCCCGTATCCATTTGACCGCGTGCAACGCAGAGCAGCTCGAATTGTCGGGGACCCAGTACTCTGTGAACGGCTGGATCACTTGGCGTTGCGTAGAGACGTCGCTTCATTGTGTGTCTTCTACCGCATTTATCACGGGGAGTGTTCCGAAGAGCTGTTCAACCTGATTCCTGCCGCCGAATTTCACCTTCGCACGACACGCCACAAGTTACGATATCATCCCCACCATCTGGATGTGTGGCGGTCCTCCACAGTGCGGTTTTCAAGGAGCTTTCTTCCTCGTACTACGAAGCTGTGGAATGAGCTTCCTTGTGCGGTGTTTCCGGGACGATACGACATGGGTACCTTCAAGAAAAGCGCGTACACCTTCCTTAAAGGCCGGCAACGCTCTTGTGATTCCTCTGGTGTTGCAGGAGAGTGTGGGCGGCGGTGATCACTTAACACCAGGTGACCCGTACGCTCGTTTGTCCTCCTATTCCATAAAAAAAAAAACATTACAAAAATCATTTCAGTCGTATTTTATTTTGATTAAACTTCGAATTAAATTATGATCTGATTAAAATAGAATATGATTGAATAATTTTATAATAATAATAATAATTTGCATTTAAATAAGGTCACTTTTACAATCGGTCTTATTTTGATTAATCTTAGTTTCTACCTACAAGGCATGCAAATATCTAGAATAACATTTTATTTTATACAAAATTGAATATAACCAATAAGTATTATAAACTTCTAAGCCATACAAAATGTATATAAAATTCTAATAAAACAGTAATGATAATTTATATGTCAACTTTTCTTTAATTTAAGTGGTCATTTATTGTACCTACTATTTAAGTATAATATTGTTACGGGATAGTGACCATAAACTAGTCTCTCTAGATTACATTGGATCAAGAGATTCGGTACAATATACAGAAAATAATAATAATAAAAGAATGCTGGGAGAGTTTCTTGCGCCGGTTCTTCTCTCTCAGAGCGCCATTTGTTTCCGAGGCGATAGTAGTGTCGAGTATATTAGAAATGACATCAAAAATAATTCTGAAGGAATCAATTTTGAGAAAATAAATGCCTTTTATGCCTTTTTACTTCACACTGTTTTGGGAAGTGTTTATGAAATTCTGCACTTGCGTCTTCGTGTGAGGAAGATAGTTTCACGGTGGGTGCCGCACATCCGACCAATGCTCAGAAGCATGCCTGAGTTGAATGGAGCCATGACATGATAAGAAATGAGTAACCGGTGCAGTCCGAACTACTATGATATGTCCCCGATGGGGTAACTCGATGTGATTCAACATACTAACCTAAACTATAAAAGCTTATAATATATTATATGCTTGCTTGCAGAAATGGAAATAATTTTCTTGGCAAGCAAGCAATAGCTTCAACAATCTGTCAAGTAGTGATAATACTCTTACCCCCTTATTAATAATGGTCCGCTAACTTTAAACAGCCGCTTAGGAGTGTTTTTTCTCATTCTGACTTAGGTTAATAGAAGAAGACAGAGTGAGAATTAGCAATGCTTTAAGTTAGCAGACTATTATGAATAAGGGGGTAGATCTTTTCTGTTCAAGCGTAGACTCTGTAAGGCGTACCTTAGCCAACGAATTCTTTAGTAGAGTCCAGTGGGAGGCTCCTTTGCACGGGATGCCGGCTAGATTATGGGTACCACAACGGCGCCTATTTATTATGTTATGTCTCAAGGTGACGAGAGCAGTTGTAGCGCCAGTCAGAATTTTTGGGATTATTAAGAATCTTGAGCGGCACTGCATATATCACGGCTTATCAATTACCATCAGCTGAACGTCCTACTCGTCTCATCCCTTATTTTCATTAAAAAAAAATTGTGAAAACCTATAATTGGCTCTCTGTAATTATCTTAATATATTATATACCTTCTTTAGGTCATCTGGCTATAACACTTGGCAGTATTTTGGATTTATTGGATCATCTTCTCGTACTCATATTTTATTAACATAATTAAGAAACTTACCTATATTGTTTCGGGTGATAGAAAAGTTTAACATTTCATCCCGCAAAAAAAATAAATTTCATGAGTACTAATTTTTACTTAATAAATTACTTTTACAGCTTCGTGAAGAAATATGAATACCACTACGGTATTAAATACTCTGGGTATTCAAAAACATAGTTAAAAAAAAAATCTCGAAACCGTCATTCAATACTGAAAACTGTTTACGTTTTGGTTTTGGGGAGCACGCGGCAGCTACGACTTTTTATAAAAAGAGTTAGATATGTGTGGTATCCGTGGACCTTTGCTCACCTGGTCTGCGGACTATCTTAGAATATCATTATCTTATCATTGTATTTATGTATTAATTATATCTGACTGTATTATTATGACAATTAAGTGAAAGAATTTCAAACATATATAATATATTATAAATCGCACTTATATTGTAAAAAATTATTATACCAACAGTAACATTGTTGCTGCTAACGAAGGTACAGCGCAGGGATCTGTCCTAGGTCCTTTACACTTTTTAACACATGTTAACGATATGAATAACTGTATTGAACACTGCACGTGCTATCAGTTTGGAGACGATACCTGCCTTCTGTTTGTAGACCGAGATCCCAACAAGATCTGTGATCAATTACATACAGACTTCGACAAGTTGACCATGTTGCAGGCCTAATATTTAATGCAAATAAAACAAAACTAATCCACATCAGATCACCACATTTAAAATAAACGCAGCTTAAAAAATGTTATAGCTCTCAACCACAACTGTATACACGCGCCTAGTCACCATGCTTGTAACTGTCCTAGTATCGAATTACGGCCGTTTTCAATAACCTATCTATCCTTAGTTTAAATTACTAGATGTAGACAAATCTATCTTTTTAGGCTTACTTACATTTCATAAACGTATCGACATAAAGCATTGGACTATAACTATATTGGAAATAACTATAGATAGATAAGATCTTGTCATTAAACGGTGACAGCATGTAACTAGAGATATGTTATTGAAAACGGCCGTCAGTTGATAACTATACCAGCTATCTCGGGCTAACTATTGACTGCAAATTTAACTGGAGCCAACACATCGATCGCGTATGTAAAGTTAAGGCAATTTCTCGCAAATATAACTATCTTAAGACATCGTGTTCCTTTCAAAATAAAATTAATGTAATATAACAGCTTCGCACAAACTTATATACAATATGGTCTCAGTAGTTATGGTCTTACTAACAATACCTATCTTAATAATGAATATAAACTACAAATAAAATTTTTAATAACAATTGTCTCAGGTTCTATCAAGCAAAAATATGAAAACAATGAACTAGGTATATTTAAACACTGCAAAATATTACCGATACAGGAACTCTTTAAATACATAATAATAAAACAAGAATTCTACCAACGAAAATCTACGCATAAAATGGGACACTATACATACGCGGGCGATAACTTCGAACCTGTTGCGCTCTTAACAACTTGTACGGTTTTTTTTTTTGAGAGGAGGAAATACAGTTTTCCGGGGCGTAACATGTCGGACTCGAGTGTCCGCGTAAGCGGACACCCCATACCGACTTAAACCTCCTCTATGCTGTTAGCCATTCTTTTACAGCGACATAGGATGTGTGGCGGTCATCCACAGTGCGGTATTCAAGGAGCTTTCGTTCACGTACTACAAAGCTGTGGAATGAACTTCCTTGTGCGGTGTTTCCGGGACGATACGACATGGGTACCTTCAAAAAAGCGCGTACACCTTCCTTAAAGGCCGGCAAAGCTCCTGTTTCCTCTAGTGTTGCAAGAGATTGTGGGCGGCGGTGATCACTTAACAACAGGTGTCCCGTACGCTCGTTTGTCCTCGTATTCCATACAAAAAAATAGGAAATGGGCCGTGGAGGCCGCAAAGACTACGCAACAACAGTCGCGGGGCGTCTCCTAAGGAGACTCGAACCTCGGACCGGCTGTGTGCTTGTGGGAAGGAGAGAGAATGAAAGTGAAGATGAAATGAAGGTGAAAGATGAAAATTAAGAAGAACACACTCGCCGGCGAGTGTGGTGATGTTTTGTGTAATGATTTGTTTATGAGTGTATTTATGTATGTTTGTGTGGGTGTCGCAGTCGCGATGGTGATGTCGTCATCAGAGTCTACCGTGACGTGCCTGGGACGTCTTATTAGGTTGAGACTATGGTGAAGCGGGGTGTACCCACATGCCTTCCTAATCAAGATGTTGGGATGGTTAGGCGCCTTGTCAAAGTAGCGTCGCGAGATCTCTTTATAGTGTTGAGCTATCGTCAGAAGCTCTAGATCGCGGTGAAGGTCTACATTTCGGATGAACCACGGGCTCCGGTTGCCATGCGCGTGAATTTATTTTGAACTACTTGCAAACGACGTAAGTAGCTCGGTCGGGTATGCGCGAATACGACACTTGCGTATGACAGTATGGGCCGTACGATGGTTTTGTACAGCGTCACTTTGTGTTTGACCGGAAGTTTGCTTCGACCACACACAAGTGGATAAAGGCGACTGAGGACAAATCGGGCTCTATTGCATACCGTATCGATATGTTTCTTGAAGTTCATATCCTTCACCCACGGTATGGGTGTTTCATACAATTTAATAACGTCGGTCGGTTGTTTTTTAGCGCGGATGCTATTCGCGTTACCGAAGAGTACCGCTGCACTCTTGGTGGGGTTCACTTCAATCCGCCATTTTCTGAACCAGTTGCCTAGTTCATCGACGGCGACTTGAAGCACTTTAATGTTCTTGCTCAAGGTTGAGCGGTTCAAAAAAGCGGAGCCAATGTAGAGTGCCGTATCGTCAGCGTACTGAGCGAGCTGGACACTCGGAAACTTGGGAATGTCGCTCGTGAAGAGCGAGAAAAGAGTGGGAGAGAGGACTGAACCCTGTGGCACGCCAGACCTGATGGGTTTTGGTGAGGATAGGGTGCCCTCTACTCGATATCGGAAGGAGCGATCAGTAAGGTAGGTCGTCGTATGATGCGCACGAGCCTGTCTGGCACTCCCAGTTGATACAGCTTGAATACTAAGCCGTTGTGCCATACCTTGTCGAAGGCCTTTGCGACATCGAAAAACACGGCTACCGTGGTAGCGTGAAATTGACGCCGTATGAGAATGTACTCGGTGAATCGGTGAGCCTGCTGGGGACACGAGTGAGCGGTTCTAAATCCGAACTGTATGTCGGGTATGAGGTTAAGCTCCGCGATGTAATGATTAAGACGCGCGAGAATTAACCTTTCGTAAAGTTTCCCGATCGAATTAATTAAGCTAATAGGCCTATAGCTACTCGGATTAGCTTTAGGTTTATTGGGTTTTGGGATACCGATAACAATGGAATCTTTCCATTGTTCGGGAAACGCGCTATTAGACAAAAGAATATTAAAAATGGTAACCAATAAAGTAATAAGACTCGAGGGCAGGATTTTTAAGAACCCTATTGCTTATGGTATCGGGCGCCGGGGCCTTCTTGGAGTGAAGCTCCTTAATAATTAGCTTCACCTCTTCGTAAGAGGTGGGTTTTATTACATCGCCTGAAGGGCTTGGAGCGGAGCGACGTTCAATTTCACGATCAACTTCGTCAACGTGTGTCGAGTCGGCTGCTGCATTTGGAGAGCACTGACATTCAGCCTTCTCATCGTCATCGAGCGCCGGCTGCAGTCCCGGTCTATCCAAAGGAGGCATGACAGTGGGCGGCTCCTGTTTGATGGCGCGAGGCAGCTTCCAGAAAGCCAAATGTGATGGCTTAAGGTTGCCGAGCAAGCGGTCCTAACGTTTGCCGCGGAGTTTCGCGATACGTTCCCGATTACGATTGCGATTTAGGACGACGGGCCGGTGGTCTGACTCAAATTCGTGAAAAACTCCGATTGAATTTACATTGAGCGTTACGTTTTTAAGTAACGCAACGTCTAGTATGTCGGGTCGATGCGCGACGATATCCGGATATCGTGTTGGTTCGTCAGGTGCTATTACTGAATAGTTCAGCGTGTCTGTAAGAGAATCTAATAAAGTTCCGTTTCTATTTGTGGCTCTACTGTTCCAGCTAGAGTGTTTGGCGTTAAGATTGCCGCCCACTATGACTGCGGCTCCGTGGCCGAGTAATGCTTCGATATCTGTGTTTTATATTTGTTTGTTAGGCGGAAAATAAGCTGAAATAACTGTGATCGGCTGGTGATTCGCCATACTGACTCAGATGGTAGAGGGCTCGATGTTAGTGAGGACCGGAGGATCGATAGGTATACAGTGTAGAGATCTTTTAAAATAAATGAGGGTACCACCCATACGGGTGGTGCGATCATTCCTGACTAAGTTATAATTAGCGATACGCGGATCGCGTATACGTGGTTTTAGAAATGTCTCTTGAACTAAGAATAGGTCTAATTGATGTTCGTGAGCGAACTCCTTCACCAAGTCTAGTTGAGGCTTAAGGCCTTGGGCGTTACAATACGCTTTACGGAGCGTATGTGGTTTGACCCATCCACTTATGTTATTAGGCATCGCGAATATTTTTGTTAAATTTTCTTATTATAGCGGAGATCGCGCGGAATATTTTGGTGTTGTCTGCCATTAGTTGAAGAAGCGACTGCGGGTCGTCCCGGACAGTCACGAGCCTGTTGGCCAGGGCCGTAATTTCAACGATGTCGAACTGCTCCGACAGCTCAAACATGAAGGCAATGGCGATGCCGCCTAGGTTGCCTGATAACGTGGACGCGGGCGCCGATGGCCTCGGTCGTGGGAGCGACGCCGCCGGGAAGGACGCTAGCGGTGGCCGGAGGGGCTCGGGGGCCGCGGGAGTGGTGGGAGTGGCCTCTGTGGCAGCCGGAGGAGACCTCACCCAAGCGTTTGCCTTAGGAGGCCGCGCAGGTTTGAAGGTTGGAGTGAACTCCACCTTCTCTGCTCTGCCTTGCGGCTGGCGGCGCCCTGGGTGACGCCTGTGTTTGGGTGCCTTGGGACACCCGCGATAGCTCGCGGGGTGCCCCTTCTCCCCGCACAAGACGCAGGCCGAAGGCTCCGCGCATTGCGCTGGTCGAGGGCACTCCGGCGTGCCATGTTTGCCGAGGCACTTCACACACCTCGGGGTGTGTTCGCAGTTGCGTGCCGAGTGCCGGTATAGTTGGCATTGGCCGGACACTGATGCTAACTATCACGATCGTAAAACCGGGTAATTAACACTGATAATAACAAGCTACGTTCTACGAAGGAACGTAGCAGGTGCGAGACTCAAAGAGTCACAAACAATAGCGCGCGATAACAATAGCTAGCTCAGGTAGGCTGAGCAGATAGTGCGATAACGCAGGTAATAAAATATTCGAAAAAGGACAAATAACGCGGCATGTTGCTCGCGTTGCCTGCCTGGATCGAACCCGATGAACTTGTACGGTAGGGAACAACATCAACTACCCTCATTTCTGTCCAATGCTGTGACCCATAAAAATATTAAACAAAAACTGAAGGAATATTTCCTAGGTAATCTTTGATCGTATTTGTAATTAACAAGATGGTCATGGGATGCCTGGGAAATGTTTGAAATATATGTTTTTTTGGTTGCTTCGGAGATGGTTTCCGTGGAAATAAACATTAGAAAAGTACATATTATCTGTAGTACAATTCTGGTAGGAAGTATGTAAGTAATGTACTTGTAGCCGATTGTTACTTTCTATAGATATTAATAAATGTATGTAGGTATAGAATTTAATGTTAAGATTATATTTATTTTGTAAAAAACTAAAAATAGGCGTAAACTAAGATATTGCATTGAGGTCAAACCTCTGTGGTTTTTACAATGTATGTTATTTGTTCACATTTTGTTAAATATGTATTTCACATTATACTTTATATTATATTATTAATATGTATTCACATTTTATTTTAGACAGCCCTCACGGCGAGCGGCCCGAACGTCCGTATAAAAGCTATGCTTCATAATTATTTTTACAGACGAAGTGTGTCAAAAAAAAAATTGTTGAAACAATATGCGCATTCAGACGTAACACCCCGTTATGCCCCGCGTAGTATCGTAATTCTAATACCAGTATTAATGAAGTCAATGTCAGTGCATTTGCGGCTCTTAATATACCAGCTATTTTAGAGCAATGGTATTACCCACCGCGATGGCAAGCGTACTGATGGATTCTCCTGGATGGATGGATGGAGACTCTTTCCATGTCCAAGTTACTTCAGTTGGTGCTGGGGCTGCTGCTTAGACTGACGAAGACAATAAATGTCGATCTCAGTGAGCTTTACATCTTTGTAACATTTGGTGTCGAGACACTTAGCCCGTGTGGCCCCGAGGCGTGGAGAATGTACAAAGTATTATCTACGCGCCTCAATAGGGCTACTGGAAACCCAAGCGCTGGCAGCTACTTCGCTCAACGGACCAGCCTAGCTATCCAACTACCGCGTTGGAAGCCAGTATTCTTGGTACACCTTCCCGTAATGATGTTTTTTACGTGATGATTTTTTGTTCAATGAAATAGTACCTATTGTGAATATAGTTTGCATAACCACTAGTTTGTTTGCCAGTAGTTTAAAGTCAAATAAATAGATATTTAACTATTTTCAACATCTGATTCAGGTGTAGAGCTAATCAAGAATATTTTTGATGCCTGGGAGGAATCGCAGAATGCACTTGATATCTTCTCTGATTTATTAAGGCTTTTGATGTGTCAACATTCAACGCTGGAGAGGAAGCTATGTCACTTTGGAATAAGAAGAACTACGCTCGATCTTCTGATTTGATTTCAATTAAATAGAATTCAGAAGGTCGACTTGAAAGTAAGGAGATCTCCTGAGATTCCTCTCAGTAAGGGTACCACGGTGGTCTATTCTTGGACCGTTCCACTTCCTTATAAAAAATGATCTTTCTAACCTTATAGAAATAAAACATATGATAGTAATGTTTGTGGATAACACTTCACTGATATTCAAAGTAAAAAGAAAATAAGACATGTATGACGAAGTAAACAATATTCTATCTGACGTCGTGTACTGGTTAAGCGCTAATAACCTAATGTTAAATAGCAAGAAGACGAAATACATAAAATCAACCATATCAAATATGTAGGTAGTTGTATTTAGATTCCAAAAAAAAACAGAATGTGTTGCAGAAGAGGGCTATTCGCACTATTTATAACCTAGGTCCTAAAGAAAAATTGAATTTAGAATTAAAGAAATAAATAATAATAATCTGTTGCTTTTCAGCAAACTGTCATAACCATTGTGTCATCACCAGGATTATAAACTTTAACTAGCTGACCCAGCAAACGTTGTATTGCCGATATTAAAATCGCGATACAAAAGTAACTGTTGATTGTAGATGGGTGAAAATTTGAAGTTGTGTGTATTTTTTAATGCTGACTCATAATCAAACAAATCAAAAAAAATGTCAAAAAAAATCGTGTGGACCACCCTTAACATTTAGGGGGATGAAAAATAGATGTTGTCCGATTCTCAGACCTACCCAATATGCACTCAAAATTTCATGAGAATTTTATATATTAGATATAGTCATATAAACTTAAAGTATCTACTTCTCGGCTAAGTCGAATTGGTAAATCTTTTGTGGGTTGATGTATGCTTTTGCAACAATATCCCAGAAATTGTTCAAAATAAATATTCCGAAATTCAGAAGAATTGTTAAACAACGATAAAACAGATTGGGGGTGGAGCCACCGCCCCCAGCCTCTGAAGTAATAAGTTTACTGCACGGAACTGTATTACATTATAACCATATTTTTATGAAAAAAAAAAACCCGCTGAGTTTCTTGCGCCCTTTCTTCTCAGGTCTGAGGCATAATTTTTCGAATGGGTGGTAGTTTTTGACTTTCAATAAATGATGTCATATCCTAATTTGAATTTATGGAAGTTTCCTCTGTTAGCCGATATCGACCTAGTTTCCTGAAGTCTTGACAGACTTGTTAGGGAAATGTAAAAAAATATTTTAATTACGATTCACTGATAAGGAACCGGTTAATGTTAATTGCGTGCGTGATGTTCTCGGGTGTTAATACTTCAACAACTTTTTATTACAATTCATCACTGTTAAAAATGCACAGAAATACCTTTGAAATCAAAGTTCATATTTTATACCTTATAATATTCTAGGAAATAAGAACAAAAGGTGTTTTTATAAAAACTAGCTGACCCAAGAGACGTTATTCTGTACATAATAAATAAAATACTGCTTTTGAAGTAAAACTCTTTAGGACTTGGGGGTAACTCAGAATTTTTTTTCTGACGGAAGTAACGCTCAGTACAAAAGTAAATTGAAAGAACTTTTTAAGCCGTTTTAATTTAATGGTTTTAAAAAATATTTAAAATTGCTCAGTAATATTTTTTAACAATCTCCAAGAATCGATTTTCATATAAGGCATCCGGTATGAGAAAAATATGGATAGTAAAACCTACTCATCAAATGGGATAGTAACGTTTTTGGTGCGCATCATTTCTCGCGCACCTTTCACTTTTCAGTTGGCGTGACAGTCTAGACGCTCGGTTCCTATATTAGTTATAGTGCAGTAATACGGATAGCAAACATCATTTTTCTTGAATTGTATTTTGAAGCTTTATTATATTATTGAAATTGATTTATTATTATAGAAAAATAGACAATTTTTTAATTAATACGCTTTTATTAGCTTCTGCTGTATGTCTGTTTGTAACCGACTCCATTGGACTTGATTTTGTTTAGTACCTGTTCAAAGACAATCGTTCTTGAGGAATAAACTCCAGCCGTACGTCGGAGCTGACACACACACTTTTTTATTGTTTATTTATCACTACTATTGCAATAAATATTAAATAAGTTTTTAGAAATTTTCTGACATTCGTTAATATGTTCTTGGTTTTTGTTTTACGTTTCCATTAGTAGGATAGGCAAAGGGTTCGAGCCCATACAGCCATATCTATTCTTATAATAAATCTGTAGAGATCAAATTTCTGTACAAAGAAAAAAAATTATCAAAACCGAGTCAGGGGGATGTAAGAAGAAAAGTAGAATGGTTCCCATTTTTTTGGAATTTCTTATTTCTCTATCTGTTTGTACGGGCTAATAATCTCTGAAAGTATTGGGCCGATTTAATTGTAATTTTGCATGATGTTACCTAACATCCCCGGTCAACATCTTAGATACTTTTCATCCTGAAAAATTATAGAGTTCCCGTGGGACAGTGAAAAACGTCTACTTTCTTATATAGTGTACTTAGTACACAACAACTTATGCACATTATTTAATAAAATTTGGCATGTTGATACCTTATATTGCCTGTCTAAATATTTTTTATCCCAGAAAATTAACGAGTTCCTGTGGGATAATTAAAAAACTAAAGTAACTTATATGGCTAAGTAAACAATAACTTATGCACATAATTTAATAAAATTTAGCATTTTGATAACTAATATAGTTATATTAGCCGGTCAACATCTTGGATACCTTTCATGCTAGAAAACTAACGGTAAAAATAAAATACTATAGTTTCTTGTTTAGCTTAGTACACAACAACTTATGCAGCTAATTTAGTAAAATTTCTCAAGTTGATACCTTATATTGCCGGAAAGCAATGTGTAAGTAATATAAATTTTAAAAATCCCATAAAAATGACGGGTTTCCCCCGAGAAAGTAAAAGATTACAAAAGTATACATACATTACAAAAGTAGACATAGTCCAGCATAGCATTATTCATATTAAATCAATTGTGTGTGACGTACATAATTTCCACCTGAGGCAAAAAGTAAGAACGATAGGTCATGGATAGGGATGTATGGATGTATGTTTGTTGCTCTTTCACACGAAATCTACTAAATGGATTATAATATTCCTTGAACGAAGATTACCCTAAATACATATTAGAAAAAAGGTAAGAATTACAGATAGAAGCAAATAGAGAGCGCGAGAAAGGAAATAAAGTTACGATAAAATACGATAAACTTGTTATATTAAAAACAAAAAACAAAAGAACACTGATGTCTTCACCAGAGTCAGATCTCAATTTTCAAGCACTAGTTGGTAATAGTACAACTAGACCCATCATGAAAAACAATTAAACCCACCTACACCCAGATCAAACAGTGTCTCAGAAGGAGTTCTAAAACCAAGCATTCTTAGCTACTTAGTAAACAATAATTTCAACACATCACATAACCAAACCAACGACAATACAACCAATAACTTACATTCATAGCAACCAACTCCTCCCCTCCCTCAACAATGCCACATTAAATCAATTCATCAACTAAGCAACGAAAACCATCTTCCAATCCGGCTGGTCTCCGTGGAAGATCAAGACCAAAACCCTCTAAAGAAGATATCTCAAACTTCTTCAATAACAAGAAATGAATCACAAACGCAAGAAATAGTTAACTCAACTAAAAAGAAGAAAGATCAGCTCTACATAGTAACTTACAACGTCAGAACTTTATCTATACCAGCCGGTCGCACATACCTCAAGAGACACATGGTATTCTTTAGCGGAGGCCTTCACCTTCACTTGATGAGGGTTTCATGCAAATAAACTTATATATATCAATACGTGTAAATAACACCACAAACTTTCTTTTATTTATTTTTTTTCTTCTCAAAACTATGTATGTATCTTACTTTTTGCATGAAATAAAAGGCTTATTATTTTATATAATTATTTAAAATTCTAAATAGCCATTCTTTGGAAACATCGAAAGAAATAAGTAACGGATAGCATCTGCAGTTTTCAAAATTACATTGATTAGTGGATTGAATACTATAACGGTAATACACAAGTAATATATTATGGTAAAACGGCAAATATTCTAAATTTGTTTTTCGAAATCCCTTTCAGCAGTTGAGTAAGACTATTACTGGATCCTGTACAAAATTGATAGTAAATAGTTGTTTAGCCACAAACATCTCGTTTGACAGGTCGATTAGATAGTAATGTACTTATTGAATTACTTTTAAGTCGATACTTCAATTTTACTACAAATATTGGTCAATAGTAATTAACGAACGTATTAATACCATAATTACCTAATCGACTTCTTAATTATACTGAACCGGTTTTATATTTGAAAGAATGTGCAATAGCTGCAAATTTTTTAAGAAAAAGTTAAGGTGGTGTCTGGATAACGAAGAATCTATTAAAATGAATATTTTAGCCAAAAACAGAAAGAATAAAAATTTTGTAAAATTTTGGAAAGATACTAAAGTTTTAAATGGTAAATCTAGTGCGCCAATTACAGTTGAAAATTTGGAAAATCGGAAGGATATTGCAGACCTGTTCTCTAAGCATTTCAAGGTTGAGGCATCAGCTCCCATCCACACTGCTATGTCTGTGACTGAGGCAGCCACCGACGGGGCTGTTCATATACCTACGACTTTTTCACCTGACGACGCGACGTCGCGACTGTAGTGCGTCAAATGAAGCGGGGAAAGTCACCTGGCTTCGACTGCCTCAGTATCGAACATATACAGTGTGCGGGTGTTGAAATATTTAGAGTTCTTTCAGAACTCTTTAATGCATACCTAAAATATGGATACCTGCCATGCAACCTTATGAGAACCGTGGTGGTTCCAGTCCCTAAAAATAAAACTGGTGATTTATCTAAATTAAACAATTATCGCCCTATTTCACTTGGAACTATTATTGGTAAGATACTCGAGAGACTGCTACAACTGGTAAGGGAGATCGAGATAGATGATACTCAATTTGGTTTTCGTACTGGTCTCGGGACAGATTCCGCAATATTTAGCTTGAAGCATACCGTTAATTATTACGTTGCTCGAGAAACCTCTGTATATGCATGTTTCCTAGATCTTAGCCGCGCTTTCGATCTTGTAAACTACGATTTACTTTGGTCGAAACTTGCCAAAACGGATGTTAATGGCAGTATTGTGGATCTGTTGCGGTACTGGTTCGAGAACCAAATTAACAATGTTAGATGGGCTGTCACGCTCTCTAGTGATTATAGGCTAGCTTGCGGTGTGCGGCAGGGGGGGTTGACCGCTCCCGACCTTTTCAATTTGTATATAAATGACCTGATCTCTGAACTGAGGAGGACCGGAGTCGGTATCATATCGGGGATTTGTGTGGAAATAACCTGAATTACGCTGACGATATGGTCCTCCTCAGTCCATCGATCAGGGGTCTCCGAAAACTTCTTGGTGTATGTGTTAAATATGCTGAATCACATGGTCTTAAATACAACGCCAAAAAGACAGAAATGATGATATTTAAATGGAAAAGAGGCCCGGAGAGGGTACCTGAAGTTTGTTAAGATGGCAAGCCAGTGCGAGTTGTAGGGTCCTTTAAATACCTGGGGCACATACTTACCGATGATTTGAAGGACGACCAGGACATGGAGCGGAAAAGGCGAGACCTGTCGGTACGGTGCAACATGCTCGCGCGGAGGTTCGCCAAATGTAATGATCAGGTTAAACTTACTTTGTTTACAACCTTTTGTCAAAATTTTTACACCTATCAACTTTGGTCATTATATAACAGAAAATCATAATATAGCTCACTCAGAATACAGTACAATAACGCTTTTCGAATATTAATGAAAAAACCTCCGTACTGTAGCGCATCGGGCATGTTCGCCGAGGCAGCGTCTCCGCATCGAGTCGTTCTGGAGTCATCTGCGCGGCGCTCAGAATCGTATCCTTCGAACCATCGGTGATTGCCCGGATAGTCATTTCTTCAGGCATTGGTTGTCCGTGTACCACAGCGAGAACCAAAAATGACCGTGTGTAATTTTATTATTTTTAATTGTACACTTTTATTTTATATCTTATGTTTTAAACTTCACTTATATTTATATCATATTTGTAATTTTATTTTGTAATATGGACTTGCTCTGAAATAAATGCATTATTATTATTATTATTAATTCATCTTTAAAAAATGGTGTGACGTCATCACTCTTTCCTACTGAATAGTAACTGATTTAATTTCCTTACACATCTAAGCTCTTGCGAGTCAAGGGAATTGACAATTTATGTCCTTAGATGTGTAGTCTAGTAATAATATATTGAATGACCAATTAATTATTGTATTTGTCAGAGTTTATTAAATTTTAAACGAAATGTATGAACGATGCGGGACTCGAACCCGGGACCTCTCGGGTTCCGCTTGAGCTCTCTTCCACTGAGCCAACCGTTCGATTGACAAATCGGTCATAATTCTTGGTATGTCTTGGTCAACTCTCGAGTTGACCTTAAATGCCTTAAAGACATACTTGGTTCAAAATTTTCTTAATTTTCAAGTCACCGTTGGCTGTACAGGAAAAAATAGCAAAATTAAATAAAAGAAAAATAGACTTTTTTTTAAATTTTACAAAAGTTTCATTTCTATAGTGGCTCGAGCTAACATAAAAATAAAATCTTATTTATTTCCACAAACCCTGATAATGGGGCAAAAACCTCCACTAATAAAAGACTAAAGAATATAAAGGAAAAAACATGTTAGAAGCAATGTTCCTCAATCCTCTCGCCTTTTCTTTAATCTGATTGTAATATTATAATACACAAATTTGATTGTTATGTTTATATTTTTTATATCTTCAGGAAATAAGTTTGATCCAAGCAAAGTTTCTGTAATTTGCTTTTTTATACAATTTATAAACGAATTAATGATTAAGATGATATTATGATGAGTTTCATCTAATATTTCAGTAATAATATTTAAATATTAAATGAAATATAAAATGCTGAATAAGAAAAGTATAACTGGAGTTCATTTTGATTAATTTGAATATGATGCCATTGTTGTCTGCTCAGTATCGCGTTCTGTATTGTCAGTTTCGTTCGTATGAACATGACTCGGGAACAACATGTCGTCAGCCATTATAAAGTAAGCCGGATGTCGAGTGACATGGTAATATTACCTTTGTACCCTGATGATAGAATTGAATATACTGTGATATCACTTATAATGTCTCTTCGAAAAGGTTTAATTCAGATTTACTGAATTTGCATTTTACCATGTTTATATGTTGTATGGGCGTATTTGTTGGATCAATCCAGGACTAATTCTAAGTGCTTAAAACTTGTTTTTGTTTTACCCGAGGATTGATAATTCCTTTTCCAAACAATTAGAAATGCACAAAAACAATCAGTTAATGCACCATTAACATGTAAATTGGTTTTACTCTCAAGTTTATTCATTGTCCGCTTGTCTTCCGACAAAGGTCTCCTCCACATCCTTCCATGTCTGTATATCCAAGACAGTCCTTCTCCAGGTAGTTGTTGCTACATTTTTAAATCATCAGGGTACACCATTCTCTAATATCTTTTATCCATTTTCTTTATTCTCATTTTATGACCTAAACAGCCCCATTATAGGTTTTTACACTTATTTCGATGCTTTCTAGTATAGTTTTCTTCCTTATTTTAGTGAGCTTTATCTTATCTCGTAAGTTAATGTTAAGCATACTACGATCTTCCCATGTTATAAAACTTTTAATTTTTATACAAAATTTCAAAAATATTTGGCAGCCATATGTCATGCAAGGTTGAATACCGATGTTACATAATTTGCTTTTGGTTAATATTTCTGCTTTTCATAATTTGTTTCAGTGTTTTAATTTTATTTAAAGTATTAATTGATATTATTTGGCCAAGATAATATGTATATTCTTCCACATACTCAATTGTCATTTATTGATTGATTGTTCTATATTTCCGTGTGTTTTGTTGCTCATAATTTTCGTTTTTTCAGTGTTCATAATCATGCCCACTTTGGCGCCATCAGTTAATAACTCTTGAAGCATGTGCTGCAGGTCTCCTGAATTTCAGCTATTTAGAGTAGATCATACAGATGATGTAAGCATCGGCCCTCTATGTTTCTACCCTATGAGTTCCAATTGAGACGCCGAAAGATTTGTTCTTAGACTTTAGGAAATAGTTTAGGTGATAGAGGGTCTCCCTGTCGGACGCCATATAGAATTGGGAATTCTTCCCCTATTCTATCCAATCTCACCCTAGCCGTACTGCTGTCATAAATAATGTAGTATGTATTTTTCTTGAACTCTTTGTTCCTATAATACCGTCCAGAGAAAGTCATGTTTAATAGACTTTGACTCTTAGCCATCTTGTAATCTACGAAACGAAAGATTATTACCTCAAAACCAGATATTTAAAAGAAATATATTTAATTTATTTTAAAAAAATTACAAAACTTTATTCTACTTTTACAATAGTTTTACTACACTAATATGATGTGAATGCCGTTCCGACCTGGGTCTTCCGCGTAGGCCCTCACGGGCTCCGGGGTAACTGTTCGGGGCGATGGCCCCTTTCAGTGATATAGTCGCCGCCTGCAATTACAGGCGGGGCACTGGGTGGGACCGGTTGGTCCATGGTGTAATGTCCGGTGGTGTCCTGCTGCAGTGCGATCGAGCCTGTGTAGTGTCGCGAGCAATCTGCGGACTGCGGCAGGGTGGTAGGTCCATGGTTGGCTTGCGCCCGCCGCTCAGCGAGGTCGAGCGTGCCGGTAGTGTACCGGTAAGCGCCCATCAGCCCGCGGCGAGGAAGCAGTCGTGTCCTAGGAGACTAGGTCACGTGGTAGTCCCCTTATGTCCGGCGGTCGTCGATGGTATGGCGCAATGCCACGCAAATGCTGGGATCGCGCATAATCGGCGCGCGCGAACATGTGCAAAAGTGCTCAGGCGACGAACGAAGTCGTCCAGGCTCTCCATGCGCAGGTCTCTGGAGATGATCTGATTCCGTATGAAGCGTGGTGCTCCAGAGATGGTGCGAAGCGCCAGCGACTGCTGCGTTCACAGCGACTTGCGACTCGTCTCGCTTGTCAGCGCGAACCATGCGGGGGCCGACAAGAGCTCGTTAAGAGAGAGAACGTTCCGTCCTGTCGATGGTGACGCCGAGGTATTTGGCCTTCGGGGATCATACGACGGTCTCGCCCATGAGTGACACCGGGGGCGGCAATAGGCGCGCACGCCCGATGGAAATCGCCTGAGTCTTCGCCTCGTTGACCTTGAGTCTCAAGTCCTTCAGCCAGCGCGACGGGAAGCGCGTCCAGTACTCGCTGCATGCGGGGCATTAAGCGAGGTGGTATTGAACACCGCGTAGTCGGCATACAGCGCTAAAATGGCGCCGTCGGCGACCTGCATGTCGTCCGTGTATCTGCTATAGCAGATGAGCGACAGGCAGCTTCCCTGGGGCACACCGGCTTAACTACTCGACGAGGAGTAGTAGCAGTGGACAGCTTATATACGAGGCCGGCATGCCAGACGCGATCGAACGCCTTCTCCATATCGAGGAATACTGCGACTGACTGTTCTCGCTTGTTGTAGGCGGTAGCGAGATGGTGCAGTACTCTCGTCACTTGTAAAGTGGTGGAGTGTTCGGCACGGAAATCGAACTGTTCGTCGCGTGGCTAAAGGTGAGGCGTGATGTGCAGCAACAGTAGCTTCTCAAAGACTTTCGAGGTGGTGGACAGAAGAGTGATGGGACGGTAACTCCCAGGCAGCATGATGTTCTTGCCTTGCTTGGGTATCAGGATGACTCGGCCAAGCTTCCATGACGATGGAAAGTGCCCGGTACGGAGGATTCCATTGAAGAGCCGCGTCAGCATCGCGATTGCTCGCTTAGGTAGGTGACGCAGCGCTTCGTTGGTGATTCGATCGGGGCCGGGGGCTTTACGTAGTCTAGTTCGTCGAATCATCCTTTGGACTTGTCCAGGTGAGAACACGACGGGGTATTCTGTCGGCGCTATCGGCGACTCGAAGTAATTCTTCAGATGTCACTCAATAGTCTCTACGTGCTGCACATCCGCAGTCGGGTTGGGTGTAAACTGCGTCTCCAGGTAGTCCGCAAATATTTCCGCTCGATCCTTAGCTCGGTAACGTGGGGTTCCGTCACTGGCCATGAGGGCTCTAATCGGGGAGGGCCTCCCGGAGAGTTGGCGGCAGAAGCGGTGCATGCCGGACCAGTCATCGCCGGCTCGCTCGATGGCGGAGTGCCAGGATTCGACTGCGACGTCTCCAGTGCGTCTGAGATCTTGGCGTCCAGAGCATTCAGCCGCGTCTTCATGGTCGGGCAACGCAGGTCTTGCCATTGCCTTCGCAGCTTCCTCTTCTCCTCTATCATCACTTGTATGTAGGCAGGGAGCTGGGGTTGCCTACGAGTAGATGCAGCGTCGAGTCTGGACTCTCGAAGCGCAATGGACATTGTTGCGCTGAGGTCCGTGGCGGGTCATATGCCAAATGCCGTTCCATACTGTTGTTTCCGTATTTATATTGTAATGCGGGGTACTGCACTGCGGGAAGAGGGTTGTCGTTGTGTGGTATAATACTAATACCCAGTATTCTTCAATACTAACCATTGTTTTCCTTAATGAGATCTTTACTGCTCATTGTTTCTCTTTACCGTTCATTGTTCTCTCTTAATTCTCATTCAACTCATTCTTAGTAGTACAAGGTGTTGAAATCACCGTGTCCTCTAACTGGCCTTTGTGCCTGTGTAGTTTTATAATATTATTATATATATGTACATTTTCCTTCTTCTTAAAATAAACTGCAAGGTTCTGGGTGACTTTACAAGTTTATAGTCTCGCTGATTAAATTCATAACTTTTTTGTATGACTTGTTTTATAACATGTATATGGTCTATATAATGTTATGTCTATATTATGTCGTAGTTGAGTGATTGTTTCGGAACCCTCATTGTTCTCTTCCCAAGTTGCGACTCATCTAATGTTCTTGTTATTAAGCCTAATATTATTTTAAAATATTGTACAAGAATTCAGCATCAAATTTATCTCCTTTTTTATGTAACAGTATTATGATAGTTTGTCTTCTAATGGCGGGTTATTTTAAGGTAAATTATGTCAAATAGTGACTTGTTGACTTGTTCGAGAAAATCTTTCTTGATGATTATTTACTCGCACTTTCTTATTCGGTTCCTACTCAAGGCTGAGGCATATGAAAAAGAGAGCAGGCGACATCTTCACCCTTATATACATTGGGTGCTGTAACACAACAGTTGTGGTTAATCGACCTTTGGTGTGGTGCGTTGCTTGCACACGTTTACAGAAAAGCGTACTAGGCACGCGTGCGTTTTAACACGCAGAGTGCGTTGTTTGGGATAGCGAGGTCGTTATTTAGCATGTCGCAAATTGCTTAACGCGGTATGTTGCAGTTTAGATAATATTAACATTTCACATTTTGGATCTAAATTACATAATGAAGTGATTATCTATGAATTTGAATTCATGCATATTTATACACCTACAGTGTGCTATGAAATTTTTCGTTTTATTTAAAAAAACCTACAAAAATTAATGAGATTCTTAATTTAAAAAAAGAAAAGAAAATAAATATTGCTTCTTTATTTAGATTATTCCTTTCTTCTTCCCCTTCCGCTTGGACTAACTCTCTCCTCGTCCATTTTTCTCATCGTATTATTGTCATTTTCGCGGAAGACTGCCGTGAGTCCAAGAATAAATACACTAAGTATATTCCGGTAAGAATATTTTAGCTATTAAGGGGAATGCTCATTATAGGCGTTTCTATTAATACGCCCAGCAATTTAGCTTTATCTAAAAAAAACTAAGTACAATTAATAAAAAGACGACATAATATTTGAATGTTACAAATCAGTGCTGCCAACTACTAATTATTACGAAGCGATTTCTTTGTTTAATCGAATTTGAACCGGATAATAATAATGTATCTATTTGTTACTATCCACTACTGTTTTTCGCTGAACTATTATAGAACACGTCTTCATCGAACGACGGACGTCAGCAGACTGACTGCACTGCCCTTAGAAAAATGACCACTGGTCTTATAATTTATTATTTAGTTCTAACAACTCATTTAAAATAGGCATTGTTTCCTAACAATCTGTTATATTGCACGTGTACCAAAGTAGTTTTCGCCTTATCACTGTGGGCACTTTAGTGATAACGGCAAAGAGATCAGAATATTTTGGCAAAACTATAATCTTTCGCAGAAACGGTCTATTGTTTTAATTAAACATAAAATATGTTCGTAGGAATACCGAAAGGGACCTGCGTATAGTTTACATACATTATTATCAATTTGCAATGTTTATAAAATTCTAACAACTGATTTAAAATAGGCATTGTTAGGAGCATCTGTTATATTGCACGTGTACCACTGCAGTTTTCGGCTAATCGCTGTCGGCACTTTAGTGATAACGCCAAAGAGATAAGAATATTTTTGCAAAACTACAATCTTTCGCAGAAACGGTCTATTGTTTTATAGAAACATAAAATATTTTCGTAGGAATACCGAAAGGCACCTGCGTATAGTAATAATCAATTTTCAATGTTTATAAAATTCAGCCAACAACACTAATACAAATATTTTGATGTATTGTAAATGTTTATGTCTGTGTCTGTCTGTCAATTCATGAAGTCCGGTATCCAGAGATGTACGGATTTGGTCAGACCATCTTAGCTAATTATTCGAGGTAAATATATTTCTGACCTTAATATTACTAAGAATAAGCCAAAAATGCTTATTTGTAACTTTATCATAAGTTAATTTTTTAAAATAAATTTCACAGTTTCGTTAAGGGAGCTCCTATATTCTTGTGTTGAACTTCGGTATAATATAAATAAAGAAATGAAAAAAAAAATCTTATAATATTTAAATTTTAATTGTGCATACAAAATTATAAAAATAATTCTTCAGTCAGTTATAGAGCTTCATGGATTTATCATTTTTTTAAGATTTCCTAAAACACGTTGTCTGATGTAAAGGCCAATGCGATTCCTGTAAACAATAATAACTTTCATTTGAATGCATGCAGTGAACAATCAATTAAAATGAACAAATTTTATTTCATAAGCAGATTTTTGCCTTCGTTTATAAACCATAACTAAGAATTTTCTAAAATGTCTAATGAAGTTGAAAATTCAAGGTAAGCTTAACTTTTACAGCTTAGATTTAAGTTCAGAATCCGACAATGATAACGAGTTTTTATATAGTTAATAAGGAATGCATCTGAGAAAAAAAACTTCTCTTAAGTCGTGGTAACCTTCGTAACTTACTAAAATATGTGCAGGTACAGACTAAATTGTTTGAAACATTTATCGAACAACTCGACATCTCAATCTTAAAGTAATTTTTAAAATATTCTCTAACAGTTTATTTTATGAAATATCAACGCTTCCTGCTAATCTAGAAATTCAGTTAGTTTAGTTCAGTTACTTATAATTACATACAATTAATTTACAATTGAATCACAGCTTTACCTGGCATTTATAACTACAGTAGTACAGCCAAAAGCAACCTTTGCACTTAAACTTTGTTACATTACGGCAAACACAGCACAATCCGTATAGGCCACTTTCATTGAGTTTTTCACCAAGCCGGCTATACACGTTTTCGTTCATTTCTGGAGACTCCATCACGGAAAGGTTCTTTTAAAATAAAAATGTTAATGTTAAAAATTTAGAAATTGATATAATAAATTGATTAAAAGTTTAAAAATACATTTACCATATTATTGCTAGCATCAGTGTTAAGAGGACTACAAATTCCACTATCTCTCGATAGTGACGACCGAGTAGGTAATCCTGTTGCTGCAGTCGAATCAGAACTTAATCCAGTGTTTCCTTCTGTGCGGCTTTTTATCGGATTGAGATTGTTGGAACCATCAATTTCTTTTGATATGGAGTCATACAAACTCGAACTTACATCTATACTAACTTCATTGCCGGGTGGACCAATAGAGAAAAGTCGTCGAGTAGTATGTTCTGATATTACTTTGTTTGTATCTCTGCGTACTTCCCTAGTATTAGCTTTTCTACTGTCATTTTTTCGGCAAACGGTAGCACTTGTTTGTGTTGTAAAGGGTGCAGGGTCTTGATTGTTTTTACTTGGCACATGTATTACTTCCATGGAAGTATTGTAGCCATGCCTTGTATTGGGAGGAATATTTCCGGGATTCATGTAAGTATAGTCCGGAGTGAAATGTCTAATCTTTTGATTACACCATGTTAAAAGGTCAAAAAGAAACATTATTATTTCCGAATCTTTAAAATATGTACCTCTTCTTTGTGCAATGTGTTGAATGCGTTTTGAAATTTGATCTATGAATTCAGAATTTTGGAATCTCGGTGATAGCACATCCCTTGTGTAGCTTATATGATGATAATACATGTCCAAGATTTTGTATCTCTCTTGCTGAAAATATACCCCTTGTAAATGTTTAAAAACTTCAAAAATATGATGTACAATAAAATCTGGTATTATCTCAAAGTAGACAATATTTGAAACTGGGCTTGTAAAGGACGTGGCTGGAGCCACGTTTTTATTGAAACGTTCTGCTAAATTTTCTCGACATTGTAGGTAGATTTTCTGTTGTAAATTACTTTTAGTCCAAATATTTGACTTGGTTTCCCCAGGATTTTTTTGTATACTATCTATTTCATTACTATTTCCACTGTTACTATCAGAATCATCGATATAAGTGACAACTTCGATTGGTTCGATAAAATTAAATGAATCCATGTTTAATGTAGTGTCCTTCTATCTGCAACAAAAAGAATAACATATAAATAACTGGGAAAAGGAAGTTAATTCCTAGGTAATAAATTAAAGTTTTTATTTATGTATATATTATTTTTATATATGTTATGTTATTATAAACTTTTAATATATGTGTCTAGTGAGTTTGACTTATTGACTGAGACTCGCTGACTGAGAGAAACCGGTTAACATAAGAATTATAACTAGTGACCTAGTTAGCTACCGCACGCACTTGACAAATTTAATATTTTATTGCTAGATCTGAGAAATATACACGATGGATCATTATCGGGTCTCTTTTATAAGCTCGAAGACAACCGAGTTTGGTTATTGTTAAGTAAATATGAGAGCTTTCTTGAACTATTATAGTGGACAACGCTATTGTTTCAGGGTTCTTATAACAAAAAAAATTTGACACTTTTTATTTTACAATTAAATTGTATTAAAATACGCAAAAAAAGATATTCTTTCAAGTGCATATTATTATATTTATTGTTTTAGAATAGTGTTTTTGAAGTCGGTTGCTTTTTTGTTAAATTAAAAAATAATATATAATTACTTTTTGATTTTTGTGAATCTGAAATACTTACACTAACCAATAATTTGTCTAGATATGTGTAGCTCTACTAAATTTTGCAATGCAGTAATGAACGTAAGTGAATTTCAATTTGATTACAGACAGAAATTCTGCCCCAAACCGCACCGTTACTGTAAGTCGTTAAGGAGTTCCATTGATCATCGTATTCGACCACGACAACAACTTGACTATGATTGTGTTGCGTTAGGTGACTCAAATATCCCGGATAGCATAAAAAGATTCGACCGAGTATCGTTAATTTGCTCCTAAGAATTGAAGAGTTCCGTTACTTTGTAATAGATCTAGGCACTACAACTGCGCTCGTCACCTTGGGATATAAGATGTTAAGTCTCATTTGGCCAGTAATTTCACTAGCTACGGTGCCCTGCAGACCGAAACACAGTAATGCTTACACATTACTGCTTCACGGCAGAAATAGCCGCCATTCATACTTCTAAATGTTTAAAAAAGCAGTAAATGATGTAGTGCCTCTATGCGTTCGCTACTTGTCAAAATAAATATCTCTTAAAAAACCCTCATTAAATTATTATAATAGCTATAAGTATGAGGTATTAAAAAATTATATTAATGGTGTCATTGAGATGCTGTCTTCGAAATATTCAAATAATTACACGTTAAAAGTTATAAAAACCCAATGCCACTTTTTAAAATAAATATTTACTGCTTTATGAACTTAATTATTTTTTGTTATCTATGCAATGACGCAAAAGAAAAGAAATACTCAAACGTCAAAACACGGAGATAGGTATCAGCATAATGCTTGAACATGCTTATCTGTAAATATCTCTTTAAACTGATCTGTGGTATATACGTGTATATATAATTTAGCTTAACTAAATATTGTATTCTTGTGATATTGTTATTATCAAGGTCAAGGATAAAGTCTTTATTTCCTTTATCTGCACTGTGATTGGTGAAATTAAGTTTAAGAAAAAACAAATTAGTAAATTTTTGTTTCCAGCTATTTCTCATTTGTTTTATTTTTTTATAGTATGGAGAAGGAGGATAACCGAGCGTACGGGTCATCTGGTGTTAAGTGATCACCGCCGCCCACATTCTCTAGCAACACCAGAGGAATCACAGGAGTGTTGCCGACCTTTATGGAAGGTGTACGCGCTATTTTTGGAACCCCTGGCGTAGGTATCGTTCCGGAAACACCACAAGGAAGCTCATTCCTGATTCCACAGCAGGTTCTGAATCTTATCGTAGTCTAAAATGGGAAGAAACTTATCTCCTAAACTACGGCAGCAACAGGCACTAAGTCATTTAATAATTAATAAGATAATAATAGAAACACAAAAATCTAAAAATTGCTGCATATTCACATAGAACTTACAAATTCTAATAAAAATATAATTTATAATTTTTTGTAATAAAATACAACGTATTATTGATCCCATCGGTAAGTTTTTCATTTATTTTATTTTAATTAATTATAAGCTAACAATAATTCACAAAGACTTTAGTTACCTGCTGTAAATAAATCCAATAATAAAAACACACAACACAATATTATGTTTGTTCACGCACAAATAATTAATGTCCACAAAACTTCAAATTCACGTAGGATAGGACAGAATTACACTATTGCAAGATATACGTCAACTACTCAAGGAAGTCCGCAGACTACTAAACTCTTAAAGGTCCAACGGGCTACGTGTAACGACAATTCGACCACCTCCAAACACAAAATAATTTTATGACTTGGGACTAGTAGTTACTGACTAACTGACTAGTGGTTATAACAAAACACTATATTAATAATATGCGTTCCCAATATGAAGATGAACCAGATTCCTATAATTATTGATCGTTATTGGATACTAAATTATACGCAGAAATAAATCGAGATGTAAATAGTATCAGACGTGACGAGAAGGCCTTTTATGTAGTCTCATATTTTTCATTTCATTTTACTAAAAAAAAGTTGATTATTTAGTTGTAATACACAATTTTTACTTTTTAGTGCATATTTTATTTTTTTTGAAGTCGGTTGTTTATTTCTTAATATTTTTTATACTTTACTACTTATACAAAACTATTTCCTTATAATTAACACGTGTCAGAGTCAGACCTCAAGTAAAGTTTCAATCGATGCGAAGCGACTCACGTCATTGATATCATTTCTATTTTGGTCATATTATTATCTGCATTTATTATGTCCTTGATTAAGGGCCTTGCTCCTGTCTCTTTATCGTAAATGCGATGCTTAATGCGTAGTGACTCAAGACCAAGTGCATAATTTTGTTTTGATTCTGTTCGAAATGTACTAGATTTTCTCATGCCTACTGTTATTAATAAATTTCATGAGAGACGTAGCTTGGTCAGGTGGAGAGTGGCATAAAAGAACCTACTTTGATGCATATGGATGATGCAATGTTGTGTTGGTAATAAGCTAACTGTTTCAGGATCTTTAATAGAAGATTTAAAGCAAGTATTTCCCTTATAAGTTACAATACACCATACCAAAGAAAGTGATTGATAAATAAATGATTAAGTAAGCGATAATAAAGATAAAAAAGCATTAAAGTAGAATAATTTTCCGCGACGTTTTTACCGCCGACCTTCAAAACACTTCTATTCATATTCGCTTTTTAAATTTATACAGATAAGGTTATCTGTATAAATTTAAAAAAAACGGATGATGTAATGTTGTACTGAATTTCATAATAACACTTTGTTTTTCTTTTCGATCCCTTCATGCGCGACTTCAAAGAGTTTCACAAGACAGCCTACATTCTTATTGCTAGATGAATCTGTATGAATTTCAAAAAAAGAAAATTTTCGGTTACGCGCGTTCCACACTACCAGAACGTCGCGCGCCGTAAAAAAATGTGAGTTATTCGAATGACCGCCATTTTAAACGCTGCACAGAACATAACATTCAAGTGAATTTTTCAACGCACTATAAAAAATGTAATTTACTACTACAATAAATAATTCTATCATTACTACTTAGTTTATTTGGATATAATCAGTAATGGATGATATTAGGTTAGGTACTAGGAATGGCTGTTTTAATGTTAGCAGTAAGCTAACTGTTTCAGAGTCTTTAAGAAGATTCATATTATGGGAGTAGGTAAAGTCTTGTATGCAACTGTTGAAAATTAGGTATTTTTTATTATTAAAATAATGATAAACCCACATTCGTGTTTTAATACCCTTTATAACACAACAGTAGCTTAACTAACTAATGCTTTCGTTTGCATTTTGTGCCGCATTTAGTATTTCTGGCTGAGTTAAATCTTTCAATAGTTCATCTTCTGTACAAAAACTTGTTTTTTTTTTAACAATTATTTATAATGCAGCAACAAACACGATACAAACAAAATATTAAGCACGAGAATTATGGGAAATGGATTGTAAGTTTTTTTTGCTGGCGCCAAATGTAAAGTGATGGATTACTTAATATAGCCATACTTCTAAGCTATAATCTTCTGTTCTTGTACGATATAACTCTAGTAGGTAAGATGTTCTACTTACTCACGGCCACGAGCTAAACCTGCATGATACAACGCTAGTAGCGAAGTTGTTCTACTTACTGGTGGTGCCATGTGCTTCATGCTACGTTCGCCCTTTCTCACTCTAACTCAATGGGTCTATATCTCCCTCTCCCTGATAAAAACATCCCACAATTTCGTGACATTTTATTGGCACATTTAGACACTGGGCTTCAAAAATGATCCTAAATTCGTTCCTTGCAACTTCGAGAACCTCGGATTCGATATTCATATTGTTGAAATCATAAATTTGCGCGGCGGCCATCTTGGATTTCAAAAATTATCCCAAATGCGTTCTCTGCATCCTCGAGAACCTCGGATTCGATATCCATATTGTTGAAATCATAAATTTGTGCGGCGGCCATCATGGATTTCAAAAATGATCCCTAATTCGTTTTCGGCATCCGCGGGAACCTCGGATTCGATATCCATATTATTGAAATCATAAATTTGCAAGGCGGCCATCTCCGATTTCAAAAATGATTCCAAATTCATTCTCTGCACCCTCCAGAACCTCGGATACGATATCCATAATGTTGAAATAAGAAGAAAAAAGGCTAGTAGAAAAGATGTTCTACTTACTAGCGGCCGCGCGCTAAGCGTACACGATACAAGGCTAAGTAGGGAAGCCCGAGAAGAAATACTCTTCTTCAATCGCACCACCCGTATGGGTGGTACCCTCATTTATTTTAAAAGGTCTCTACACTGCATACCTATCGATCCTCCGGTCCTCACTAACATCGAGGCCTCTGCCATCCGGGTCAGTATGGCGAATCACCAGCCGATCACTGTTATTTCAGCTTATCTTCCGCCTAACAAACAAATATTAGACACAGATATCGAAGCATTACTCGGCCACGGGGCCGCAGTCATAGTGGGCGGCGATCTTAACGCCAAACACTCCAGCTGGAACAGTAGAGCCACAAATAGAAACTCAATTTTATTAGATTATTTTACAGGCACGCTGAACTTTTCAGTAATAGCACCTGGCGAACCAACACGATATCTGGATATCGTCGCGCACCGATGCGACATACTAGACGTTGCGTTACTTAAAAACGTAACGCTCAATGTAAATTCAATCGAAGTTTTTCACGAATTAGAGTCAGACCACCGGCCCGTCGTCCTAAATCTAGGCCCACCGGTTAACTTTCAACCACCGACGAAAACAGTGATCGACTGGCAACGGCTGGAAAAGGATCTCGAGACTATCCAGTCCGACGACCTTGACCTTATACCGGACGTCATCGACTCGGTTGACACGGCTCACAGAGCTATCTCTCATGTGAAGTCACACATACAGAATAGGATCATGGCCTGCTCCAGGCAGGTCCCGACGATGCAACCACATCGCCTAAACCTGCCGCCAGACGTCAGGGACCTACTCACGCAGAAACACAGAGCCACTAGAGTTTACGATAGGTATCCGTCGATCGAGAATAGGCGCCACCTCCGCTACCTACAGCAGGTGGTACGGGAACGTATCGTGAAACTCCGCGGCGAACGTTGGGACCGCTTGCTCGGCAACCTTAAGCCATCACATGTGGCTTTCTGGAAGCTGCCTCGCGCGTTCAAACAGGAACCGCCCACTGTCATGCCTCCTTTGGATAGACCGGGACTGCAGCTGGCGCTCGATGACGATGAGAAGGCTGAATGCCTCGCCGATAATCTCGAGAGTCAGTGCTCTCCAAATGCAGCAGCCGACCCGACTCACGTTGACGAAGTTGATCGTGAAGTTGAACGTCGCTTCACTCTGAGCTCTTCAGGTGATGTAATAAAACCCACCTCTTACGAAGAGGTGAAGCTTATTATTAAGGAGCTTCACTCCAAGAAGGCCCCGGGGGTTCTTAAAATCCTGCCCGCGACTCTTATGATGGGGCAATAACCTCCTCTAATAAAAGGCACAACGGCTTAGTATTTAAGCTGTATCAACTGGGAGTGCCAGACAGGCTCGTGCGCATCATACGAGCCTACCTTACAGATCGCTCCTTCCGATATCGAGTAGACGGCACCCTATCCTCACCCAGACCCATCAGGTCTGGCGTGCCACAGTGTTCAGTCCTCTCTCCCACTCTTTTCTCGCTCTTCACGAGCGTCATTCCCAAGTTTCCGAGTGTCCAGCTCGCTCAGTACGCCGACGATACGGCACTCTACTTTGGCTCCGCTCTTTTCAACCGCTCAACCTTGAGCAAGAACATTAAAGTGCTTCAAGCCACCGTCGATGAACTAGGCAACTGGTTCAGAAAATGGCGGATGGAAGTGAACCCCACCAAGAGTGCAGCGGTACTCTTCGGTAACGCGAATAGCATCCGCGCTATAAACAACCGACCGACGTTATAAAATTGTATGAAACACCCATACCGTGGGTGAAGGATTACAAATACTTAGGAGTCACGTTCAACAGCAATATGAACTTCAAGAAACATATCGATACGGTATGCAATAGAGCCCGATTTGTTCTCAGTCGCCTTTATCCACTTGTGTGTGGGCGAAGTAAACTTCCGCTCAAACACAAAGTGACGCTGTACAAAACCATCGTACGGCCCATACTGTCATACGCAAGCGTCGTGTTCGCGCACACCCGACCGAGTTACTTACGTCGTTTTCAATTAGTTCAAAATAAATTCACTCGCATGACAACCGGAGCCCCGTGGTTCATCCGAAACGTAGATCTTCACCGCGATCTAGAGCTTCCGACGATAGCTCAACACTTTAAAGAGATCGCTTCTTTAACAAGGCGCCTAACCATCCCAACATCCTGGTTAGGAAGGCATGTGGGTACACCCCCTTCACCATAGTCTCAGCCTAATTAGACGTCCCAGGCACGTCACGGTAGACCCTGATGACATAACACCGACACAGACACGCACACACCGCCTTCGCAGGCGTAGGCGCGGTCAACCGCCGCAAACCACTGGCACTCGTCACTCTGACGATGGCGAGCGGCCCGCAACCTAGATAAACCACACATTCTTTTGATACTAGACGAGACGTTAGTCCTCGTCCTGTGAGCGTTTCACTCCACTCACACTCACTCACGGACTGACTAACGGACTGACATACACCACTTACACAATCACAAACACACTCCACAAACAGACACAAACACAAACATACATACACACAAACATTTACACTACTTACATACATACAAACATACATACATACACTCATAAACACAATACATACACACTTACATACATTGCACATAACATTACCACACTCGCCAGCGAGTGTGTTCTTCTCATCTTTTCATCCTTCATCTTCATTTTCATTCTCTCTCCATCCCACAAGCACACAGCCGGTCTGAGGTTCGAGTCTCCTTAGGAGACGCCCCGCGTCTGTTGTTGCGTAGTCTTTGCGGCCTCCACGGCCCATGTCCTATGTCGCTGTAAAAGCATGGCTAACAGCATAGAGGAGGTTTTAGTCGGCATACCGACTCCCATAGGGTGTCCGCTTACCCGGACACTCGAGTCCGACATATTTACGCCCCGGAACTGTATTTCCTCCTCTCAAAAAAAAAAATCCACGCCTTACTCACGGTAGAAACGAAAGTACGATTCAGAAGAAGAAAACACATTAAAGATAAATTTTAAAATAGCAGATCCTTAACTTAATATTGTAGCAATAACCCTATTATATATAAAGGAAGCTATATAACTATTTAAAATTCTTAGTAGCCATACTTTGGAAAGAGAAACAAATAAGAAACGGATTGCATCTACGGTTTTCAAAATTACATTGACTAGTGGACTGAATACTATAACGGTAATACACAAGTAATAGATGTTAAAACGGCAAATATTCTTAAATTGATTTTCACACAAACACTAAGTCCTTACAATTAAAATTAAAATATATACTGCCCGGTAATCCCTTTCAGCAGTTGAGTAAGACTTTTACTGGATCCTGTGCAAAATTGATAGTTAATAGTCATTTAGCCACAAACATCTCGTTTGACAGGTCGATTAGATAGTCATGTACTTATTAAATTACATTTAAGTCGATACTTCAATTGTGCTACAAATATTGGTTCATAGTAATTAATGAACATATTAATATCATAATTACCAAATCGATTACTTAATTTTTCTTACATCATCTTTAAAAAAATGGTGTGACGTCCTCAATCTTTCCTACTGAATAGTACTTAAAGACTGATTTAATTTCCTTAAACATCTAACTTCTTGAGAGTCAAGGGAATTCACAATTTATATCCTTAGATGTGTTGTCTAGTAATAAATTGATTGATTACTTTAGTATTGTATTTGTTAGTGGTTACAAATTAAATTTGTAAACAAATTTATGAACGATGCGGGACACGAACCCGCCACCTCTCGGGTTCCGTCCGAGCTCTCTTGCATAATTTTTCATAAATCTTGGAATGTCTTGTTCAACCCTCGAGTTGACCATAAATCTATACACAATTTCACATTGAAGACAAACTTGGTTCAAAATATTCTTAATTTTTAAGTCAGTTGACTGTTCAGGAAAAAATAGCAACGTGAATTAAAAGAAAAATAGGCTTTTTTTTAATTGTAACAAAAGCTATATTTTAATAGTGGCTCGAGCTAGCATAAAAAAATCACCTTAATGATTTCCACAAACCCTGATGGTGGGGCAATAACCTCCTCTAATAAAAGACTAAATAAGATAAACGAAAAACATGTTAGAAGCAAAGTTCCTCAATCCTCTCGCCTTTTTTAAAATCTGATTGTAATATAATACACAAACTTTGATTGTTATGTTTATAAATTTTTCAAATGTGTGTCTTCTTCGCATTTATCACGGGGAGTGTTCCGAAGAGCTGTTTAACCTGATTCCTGCCGCCGAATTCCACCTTCGCACGACACGCCACAAGTTAGGATATCATCCTCACCATCTGGATGTGTGGCGGTCCTCCACAGTTTCAAGGAGCTTTCTTCCACGTACTACAAAGCTGTGGAATGAGGTTCCTTGTGCTGTGTTTCCGGGACGATACGATATGGGTACCTTCAAAAAAAGCGCGTACACCTTCCTTAAAGGCCAGCAACGCTGTGATTCCTCTGGTGTTGCAAGAGATTGTGGGCGGCGGTGATCACTTAACAACAGGTGACCCGTACGCTCCTTTCTCCTCCTATTCCTTAAAAAAAAATATTAAAATGAGATATAAAATGCTGAATAAGAAAAGTATAACGAGTTTATTTTGATTCATTTGAATATGATTCCACTGCCACGAGAAGCTTGCAAACGAAATCCATATTGTTGTCTGCTCAGTATCGCGCCTCATTGTATTGTGACTGTTAGTAGTCGGGGTGGTAGTGAGACTGCAGATCATCATGCTGAATCTCTGGGTGCTCTTTTCCGTGCAACCAGATAACGTTATCACTGGCGGCGAAAGTTATGCAGTGTTCTATTGCTGCGGTGATAATACGGTTAGTGTCTCCACTGGTTCTGTGTTTCGTTCGTATTAACATGACTCGGGAACAACATGTCCTCAGCCATTATAAATTAAGCCGGATGTCGAGTGACATAGTAATACTCGTATTACCTTTGTACCCTGATGATAGAATTTAGGATACTGTGATATCACTTAGAATGGCTCTTCGAAAAGGTTTAATTCAGATTTACTGAATTTGCATGTTTATATGTAGTATGGGCGAATTGTTGGATCAATCCAGCACTAATTCTGAGTGCTTAAGACATATTTTTTGTTTACCACGGGATTGATAATTCCTTTATTTACAAACAATTATCAGTGCACAAAAACAATTAGTTAATGCACCACTAACATGACAATGCATATGCATAATCTTTATATGTAGTATGCATTTTTCTTGAACTCCTTGTTCCTCTAATACCGTCCAGAGATAGTCATGTTTAATAGATTTTGACTCTTGGCCATCTTGTAATCCACGAAACGTAAGTACAAATATCTCAAAACAAGATATTTAAAAGAAATATGTATTTTTTATTTTAATTAAATTAAAAGAAGCTTATTTCAGTTTTACAATAGTTTTATTAAACTAATATGATGTGAATGCCGTTCCACCTGGGTCTTCCGCGTAGGTCCTTACGGGCCTCGGGGTAACTGTTCGGGGCGATGGCAACTTTCAGTGGTATAAACGCCGCCTGCAACTACAGGCGGGGCACTGGGTAGGACCGGTTGGTCCATGGTGTCATATGCGGTGGTATCCTGCTATAGTGCGATCGGCCCGCGTAGTGTCGCAAGCATCTGCGGACTGCGGCAGGGTGGTAGGTCCGTGGTTGGATTGCGCCCGCTGCTCAGCGAGATCGAGCCCGCCCGTAGTTACCATTGAGCACCCCTCAGCCAGCGGCGAGGAAGCAGTCGGGTCCTAGGAAACTAGGTCAAGTGGTAGTCCTCTTATGTCCTCTTAGGTCCTAAATGGTATGGCGCGATGCCACGCAAATGCTGGGATCACGCTCCATCGGTACGCGCAAACACCGAGGTGCTCAGGCGACAAACGAAGTCGTCCAGGCTCTCCATGCGCAGGTCTCTGGAGATGACCTGATTCCGTAAGAAGCGTGGTGCTCCGGAGATGATGCGGAGCGTCAGTGACTGCTGCGCTCGCAGCGACCGTCGCGTGCGACCCGTCTCGCTTGTCAGCGTAAACCAAGCGGTATACGTACCAAACCTTGTATACGTACAACTTCGTACGGAGAGGCAGGTGGGACGCCAGCACGGGACGGAGAAAATAGCGTGCGGCACACGTCTGGGCGACCACGTTCTTCACATGGGGCCGCATCGAGTAGGTCCTGTTGATGGTCACACCGAGGTATTTTGCCTTCTGGGACCATTCGACGGTCTCGCCCATGAGTGACACCGGGGGCGGCAATAGGCGCGCCCGCCCGATGGAAATCGCCTGAGTCTTCGCCACGTTGACCTTGAGTCTCCAATCCTTTAGCCAGGTAGGAAGCGCGGCCAGTGCTCGCTGCATCTTCAGCGCTGCATGCGGGGCATTCAGCGAGGTGGTAATGAACGTCGTCGCAAACAGCGCTAAAATGGCGCCCTCGGCGACTGGAATGTCGTCCGTGTATCTGCTGTAGCAGACGGGCGACAGGTAGCTTCCCTGGGACACACTAGCTCGGATGGGGCGCTCTGTGGACAGAGCGTATTCAACCGCCACTTGAAAACGTCTGTCTTCCAAAAAGGTGGCCACAGTAAACGGCGGGGAGTAGTAGACGTGGACAGCTGGTACACGAGGCCGACGTGCCAGTCGCGATCGAACGCCTTTTCCATATCGAGGAATACTGCGACAGACTTCTCTCACTTGTTGGAACGCGGTAGCGAGGTGGTGCAGTACCCTTGTCACTTGTAAAGTGGTGGAGTGTTCGGCACGGAAACTGAACTGTTCGTCGCGTGGCTGAAGATGGGACGTGATGTGCAGCAACAGTAGCTTCTCGAAGACTTTCGAGGTGGTGGACAGAAGAGTGATGGGACGGTTACTCCCAGGCAGCATGATGTTCTTGCCTTACTTGGGAATCAGTATGACTCGGCCGAGCTTCGGGCACCGCAGGTTTTGCCATTGCCTTCACAGCTTCCTCTTCTCCTCGATCATCACTTGTATATATGGTCAGAGATGAGGTGGTCATCCAGGACGTCTAACGATGGTGCGGCAGCTAGGCCGCGCGTGACGGCTATGTCGAGGACGTCTGGCATGTGGGCTACACAGTACGGGTAGTACGTCGGGACCTGTGGTCGAAGCACCTCGTAGCCGTGGCGATCTGCGTTGTCCAGGAGGCGTCTGCCATCTGGGCTCACAATATTGGAGTTCTACGCCGTGTGTTTCCGTTGAAGTCGCCTGCGACGATAGTCGGCAGCGTCGAATCCAACAAGGTGTTGGACATCAGCCACTGCGAGTCGATTAGTAAACGCTAAGAAAATTGATAAATCGAAAATTATTTGGAAGGCCGACAGTGATAATGCTTTTGTGCAATGTAAGATTGGTCTTCAAAATGCCGTCACATTGTCACATCCACTCTTAGATGTACCCCTCGCCTTGATGACGGACGCTTCTAATACCTGCATGGGTGCGGTTCTGCAACAGCGAGTTAAAGGTAAGGATAGGATATTTTTCCAAAAAGTTTTCTCCTACCGAACAAAAATACTCTACATACGATAGGGAGTTGTTAGCGATTTTTTAAGCCATAAAGTATTTTAGAAAATTGTTTGAAGGCCGTCCTTTAACGGTATTACAGATCATAAGCCCTTGTGTCATGCGTTTTCTAAAATAAGTAACGATAGTAAAGGAACGCCTAGACGGACGCGACAATTACTTTTTATAAGTGAATTCACGGTCGACATACAGCATATTAGCGGTAAAGATATTATTGTAGCCGATACCTTATCACGTCTAGAAACAATTGTGTGCCCGACTGTACTCAACTTCGACGAACTTGTTGACGCGCAAGTGAAAGACGAGTACTTGATTAATATGATGCAACGTGGGACGATAATGTTAAGTTTAAGAAAATGTATTTACCCACTTGTAAAAAAGGAGTTTATTGCGAAGTGTCAAGCCGTATTAGGCCTTATATAACCGAACATTTTAGAAAAATTGCTTTAAATAGTGTTCATAGTTTAAGTCATCCAGGTATACGTACGACCCTAAAGATGGTCTCAAAACCATTTTTTTTGGCCTGGTATGAATATAGATGTAGAGAAATCGATTAAAGCGTGTATTCAATGTCAAAGAATAAGTAAGCCAATCTGCTTTAGCAGAACTGCTAGAGCAGATTGGCTTACGAACCACTACTTGAAATACAATCAGCAAAATGTAATTATAGACAGAACAGTTTTCTTATAAGAGCATGCAAACTTTATAATGAAGTTAATAGTGAATACGATCTTGGCTTATTTATTTATTTAGGCACACAAACAAACTATAATAAATTTTGAATTAAATAATATAGTATACAATATATATATATATATACATATATATGTGTATTTACATAACTGTATTGTAGTTCACTAATAGCGTGCACAGCATGCTTTTTACAAAGGTAACAAAATTTTAGTATCTGAATATAGCATAAACATAAAAACTAAACTAAAACGAAAAATATTAAACATAAACCATTTAAAATGATTACATATAATTATAAATATAATTTCAAATATATTATTTTTGACAATATTCTTGAATTCTGCCAAACTTTGCCTAAATATGTCTAGGTTTTTATGTTTATGAGATAATTCATTATAATATCTACACATACGCACAAGGGTGCACAATAATACGAGGTATTATTTTTGTACACACACAGAGAAAATGTCCTTTGTGATTTGGAATTATGAAAAGTGTTAAAATTAAGCGATTCAACGAGATAGGGCGAGTCAATATTGGAATTTATTATTTTGTAAATAGTCAATAAGTCACGATACTTTCTTCTGTCCTCCAAAGATAAACTTTTGTATTCAGCTAGCCTCTCCCAATAGTTATGAAGAAGCCTTCCTGTGCCTTCTCTGTATGATAATATTTTCAAACACTTATTTTGAACACTTTCAAGCCTATCAATGTGAACAGTGTAAAACGGAGACCATATACAACAACAATATTCTAGAGTACTTTTGATAAATGTATTAAATAAATATAATAAACAAAAATTGTTGTGAAATTCCTTTGAAACTCGACAAATGAATCCGAGAAGCTTATTACTTTTGTCTATAATATTCTCATAGTGAGGTCGAAATGTCAATTCATCGTCAAAACTACACCTAGATCCTTTACGATTGATTTACGATTAAGTGTTTGACCTGACAGTGTGTAATCAAAAAATATTCTGTGCTTTTTTCTTGAAAAAGACACAACACTACATTTGGAAATATTTAATGACATTTTATTTATGTTACACCAATTTGCTAATTCAGTCAAATCCTTTTGTAAAATCGTGCAATCTTTGGTATTAACAATATTATAATAAATTTTTAAATCATCAGCATAGAGTAAGCATGGACATTTAATCTTCTTGATTAGATCATTGATAAAAATGACAAAAAATAAAGGACCCAGGTGTGATTCTTGAGGAACTCCAGAAGTGACTTTAATTGGACTCGATAGAAAGCCCTTGGTCGCTACTAATTGACTACGATTTGTCAAATATGAAGAGATCCATCTGAGTAAATTACCGTGAATTCCGTAGGTAGCTTGTGTAACAAGATTCCATGCTCAACCTTGTCGAAGGCCTTAGAAAAATTTGTGTATATAGAATCAACTTGTCCTCCATTTGAAAAGGCGGTACATAAGTAGTATAGACCAGTATGTTGTTAGTGGTAGACCTATTTCTCACAAATCCATGCTGCTGTTCAGAGAGGAATGGTCGAAAGTGATTGCAAATATATTTGTATATAAGAGATTCAAAAACCTTGGCCATAGCGGATAAGATACTGATCGGTCTATAATTTTCACAGCAAGCTCTATCGCCGCTCTTAAAGATTGGAATAATGTGTGCTTTCTTCCATTCATCTGGGAAGACTCCAGTAGTTAAAGATTTATTAAATAAAATGCCATTGGATTGCTAATCTCATCCACACAGTGAATTAGAAACATGGGGGTACCGTCGGGTCCAGCTGACTTATCCTTATTTAGATTTTTAATTTTTTCTCGCACCTACCCCTCAGTAATCACATTATTAGCCAAAGTATCGCTATTGGCAAAATCAAAGTGTATCTCAGTAGATCTTGAAGGGGTTGAATAAACAGATCCAAAATACGAGGAGAATAAATTGCATACCCCCTCACCATCGACTGAGTTTGATTGCCATAAGTTATATTTTTTGGAATAGCAGGTCTGCCCTTTTTGTTCTTAGTGAAGGCCCAGAACGGCGTAACACTGTTTTCTTTTAAGGAATTTGTAATGGAAGTGATGTATTTATTGTAACAATGCTTAGTTAGAATATGATATCTTTTTCTCAAAAATGAAAAAGTATCATAGTCCCTCGGATTTTTATATTTTTTGTACAGAGTGTGATATTTAAGTTTTTCTTTTACACAACAACGTTTTAAGGCTGGACTGAACCAAACTGGAAATGCCTGGCTTTTAGATTTAACAAAAGGAGTATGTTCTTTTATTATATTAAACAGCATATTGTAAAATTTATATATACAATTATTAACATTTGTATCACATAGTATTTAAGGCGTGCTTTTCCTTTATCCTGTAGAGGCTTCACAAATTTATTTCCAGTCTCTATAACCAATACAGGGTGATGCAAATCCGGTCTGGTCAAGGGGTCACCTCCCGAAACTTGTATTGTTTCAATAGAAGAGAGAACTAAATCCAAGTATCTATTATTATTGTTAGGGATATTATTAAACTGTTTAAGGTTACAAAGGTTCATTGTATCAATTAATTGTTCTGCTCGAGAATTTTGTGGTTTAGTTGGTCGTAGTACGGATAGTGAGCTAGAGTACGTCCAAGTAACACCCGGAGTGTTAAAGTCCCTGATGATCAAGAAGTCTTCAGTGGGTGACTCCAGTAATATCTTTTGTAAACTTGAATGAAAACTAGATATATGTTGCGAATTTAAAAAAGGTGGTAGGTAACACACACAAATATTTAGGTACTCGAGGTCTTTCAAATGCACTTTAATCCAAATATCCTCGAGTTCTTACCGCATTTAAAATCTTTTTGACGCCTATAAGAACACCTCCCCCTTCATTTTTATGGATAATAGTGCTGTTACGATCACGGAGAAATACATCATACCTGTCATCCAACAGCTCACCGTCGAAAACGCTATTATTAAGATTAGTTTCTGTAAGACATATAAGGTCAAAGTTGGCATTAAGATTATTTAAGTAAAATTCTGAAGTTTTAGTTCTTATTCTATTAACGTTTTGATAGTATATTAGTACCATTTTTAAATTTTTATATAATCCAAGTATGTAGACAAAAAGTCATTGAGTTTATACAAAAAAGAATCACTCTAAATTCTTAAGAAAATCTAAATTTTTTACTCTAATGGCCTGTGAGTCATCTTTTTTCCGGAGATAGATATAGCCATGGTTTACCCAACAGTATTTATAACCTTTTTCTATACGAAATTTTCTAGTCGCCGAGTGTATTAACTTTCTTTTAGGTGATAAATGTTCCGAGACATACATAGCTCTTATAACTAGGGATTCCCAGATGAGTAGTGTTCAGCTTATTTTGTGTGTGATTTTTATTGAAGCGATGCACAGCAGATAATACTGTGTCCCTTTGACGAGGCGAAGACAGTGTTATAAGAATATTGCGTGGTCGATTGTAGCGTTAATTTTGGCAACGCGACGACACGCTCGAATATCACTGTCACCCAAATTTATTTGCATTTCAAGAAGATAGCTTGGACATTTTCGTTTTTCTTTTCAGGGACATTTTGCACTTCCAGATTATTATCACGAGAAATTTTCTGTAAGGTAATTAAGCGATTATGTATCTCATTACACTCAGACTTTAAACGGCTTTGTTCAGATTCTAAGTTCTTAATAATTTAATTTTTGTCTGAAATGATTTTCTTGGGATCACATTGTTGGTGGTTCAAGAACTCTGTCGATTCAATAAATTCGTTCTTAAGTGTATCTAGCAACTCTTCCTTTAGTATGGGCAAGACCAGATTTATCTCACTTTTAATCATAATTTTAACCTCTTCTCTAAGAAGACTTTTTAAATTATGCATGTACTTTGAAACGGGTGCAAGCTTCGTATCAATCAATGAACTTATATTATTTAACTATGATTCATTTAAGGTACCGCGTGGTGAACACTGTGGTGAGTTATCATAGGTGAACTCCGTTTTATTTTTATTTATGTCTCCTTCAACTACTGGAGTCTCCGAGATGTAGCTTGACCCTTTCTTACCACTCTGTTTGCAATAAGTGCACCTCCATTTGGCTTTATTCATAGGCAAAATCTTAAAGAACTCAGTGTCACTCATGGAGGCACACAGGGAGTGAAAAATTCCAGTACAAGTTTTGCATTTCAGATAATTATATGTGTTTGTGTTTATAGGTCTAGCACATTCTTTGCATTTCATATTGAAGTTAAGTTAATTGTAAGAATAACAAACCTCGTAATACCAACAGGTTAAAAGTTCTCGTCCAATCGGTCTTAAGCGCCGTGCAACACGCGTCGCTTACGCGTTTTGACCGTACACCTTTAACTTCACTCGTTCACCTTAGGCAATGATGATAATTTAGATATTTGATACACTTTTACCAATATATAATATGTAAATGAATGAATATTATCAACTGTATATATTGTTGATATGCACTTAACGACTTTAACACTAACCTCACTTTCAAATTACACTTTTTTTGTACTACGTGTCACAAAGATGTAGACATTCAAGACGACACCATTTCAATTTAGACGTCAAGTAAATATCATTATTATTTGTGAAAACTTGTAAATAGCTATCTGCTGTATAATAGATTAATTTTTATATGTATCTAGCTGTAAGTTTTCTAAAGTTGTAAAATAAAAAAATTTATAAAGATCGAAGATTTCTCGTCACGTTGTTTCGGATATTGGAAAATTACCCGAAGTTTCTCGATTTGAGCATATACCTGTGGATTTAGTTGGTCCCTTGCGAACATCTCCACAGGGATACAGATATTTAATCACAATTACAGATAGACCAACTCGCTGGCCCGAAGCATTTCCCGTAAAAGAAATTACTGCGGATATAGTTGCTAAGTATATTTATGAAGGTTGGATAGTTAGATATGGTTGTCCCATTCGTATAACTAGTGATGTTAGTTAGTTAATGTCCTTTTTAGGTATTCATAACAGCCGTACTACGCCTTGCCACCCGCAAAGTAATGGTGCGGTGGAAAGGTGGCATAGATCATTGAAGGCAGCCCTAATGGCACAAATACTTGATAGTAATAAGTCGTGGCTTGAAGAGTTGCCCACGGTTATGTGAGGGTTAAGAGCAGCGGTTTGGACTGACAGTGGTGTTAGTGCCGCAGAATTGGCCTTCGGTAAAACTTTACGTTTGCCTGGCGAATTCTACGATGGTTCTACGATTGACCGTGACGTAAATGATCCTTATAGTATAGTAAAATCCGTGAGACTATCTCTCAATATCGCCCGACGAGAGATAAAACTAATACAAAAAAAGTATTCGTATATTCGGATTTACAAAATTGTAGTCACGTTTTTATTAGAGATGACGTAGAACATAGATCACTTAAGCCACCGTACGATGGTCCATATCTAGATTTAGAACGTAGTCCGAAAGTCTTTAAAATTCAACTTCCAGGTCGAGTCACACGCATTTCGATAGATAGGTTTAAACCAGCGTTTATGATAAATGATGATCCGTAGGTTGACAATCCTATTATTCCTCATGACACTACTTCAACGAAGTCGATTCAGCTTGCGCCACCCATAAGCGTAACAACGAGTGGGCGTGTAATTCGACGACCCGTGCGATTCGCGCTGTAGAATGTTCACACAGAATCAGCTATATTTACTGTTGTTTTATTTCTAAGTATTATCGTAGTAGAAATATGATCATATTGTTTTTATGCATTAATATCGCATGCATTGTAATTTAATGTAGGTTAAGTAAATAATTGTAATGTATTGCATTGTGTTATAAATATTTCAACATAGGTATTACGATCACTCAATAAGCATTTTTATACAGTACTTATTAGGACAATTTTTTTATTATAATTATTACATTTTAACGTGAGGTAGAAGCAGTACAGATATAGTGGTGAAGCAGCTCATTGTATAGTTCATCAAAATATTAATGTTTCATTTATGTGGATAAATTATAACGGCATCTGATGCATTGGGCCTTCCGCTAACTTGAAATTGTATTTAGCTACGCATGAAAGGTCTAGATTGCGCTAGTTGTCTCGCATGCGCGCTGAATACGTGCGAATAATCGACTCGCGCGCCAATAAGCAGTAACAAAGTTGTCTTCGAGTTGTCTGCCTGCCGTGATTGATTCTATAACTTTAAGTGTCTTGTGAGCCACGTGTCCGCTACATATATTTTGAAGACTTGCTTGTGACATCAATCTTGTTCCCGAATATACCGTGGATGCTTCCTGATTGCTGTTTTTATCCGCTCTGCTGCGACAACGACAAGCCACGAATCAAGACTGATCTGCGAGTATTCCTCCTTAGGAAACTCTAGATTCAATACAGGTTAGTGCATTAGTTCTTACATTAGTTGACGCCATAATTATCCGCTTTCTTTTTCGAGCTACGTTCCCCGTGGTAGACTGTCTATTTACACGACAGCCTACCAACATTTATGTGTAGGGTTTAAATGCCCTACCACACTTTATGGTCCTTCGAGCCGGATATCCCATAGAATTATCATTACGTATTTAATATCATAATATAAATAAATTTCTTTATTTAACTTCATACAACAACCAATTAGCTTAATATTCATCATATAAATTTGTTCAAGTAAAATGAGTAAAGACAAAATGGATCATGACAAATTATCTAAACAGCTTAGTATTTTGAACGGTGAAAAGGAAATAATATTTAAAAAAATAAATCGTTTGTATAATTTATCCGTCAATGTTTCTGGTTTCGAATCACGCAACAATGAACAGTTTTTAGCTGATTCAGAAACTATAGATGAGCTGAGGGTAGAGTATAAAAGGTTATTGCATCAGATTATTGATATTGAATTAACTTTAAAACCAGATTCTTCACCTAATTTTCAAAGCTTAGGATCATTTGATGATTTATATATTTAAATAAAAAGGGTTAGGAATAAAATATTATTGGATCACTTGTCTTTGCCACACACTCAGTCGCGCTTGAACAACAATACTTCCTTCCATATCAAAATTCCATCCATTGAGCTGCCTAGTTTCGATGCAAAGACAGAAAAATGGCCTGTCTTCTATGAGTCATTTAAAACAAATATTCATGGGAATAAAGCACTAACAGACTCTCACCGTATCCAATATCTAATGGGTAAGTTAACTGATTCCTCTTTAAAAATTACCGCAGGTATAATACCTACAGGTGATTTCTATAAAATTATTTGGAATTCCTTAGTTAAAAAGTATCAAGATAAACGATCGTTAGGCACACATTACTTAAATAATATCTTAGAATTAAAGGGTTGTTCTCATTCCGCATATAGTTTAAATGCTTTTATAGAAAAATATTCATCATCACTAGCCGCTTTAAAGCCGCTTTAAAAGATATAAACGATTTAACAGATTTTATTCTATTGCACTGTGCTTTAAGAAAAATAGATTCTCAAACCGCACATTCATTCGAGTTATCCGTCCGCGATGTTGAAATTCCGTCTTCAAAAGACTTGATAAACTTTATTCAAGATCAAGTTAAGATTTTAGAACGTTCAGACAAAATACGTAATTCTAATATCAACACAGGCTGGGAACAAACCTACCGCTGCGACCACGCGTGAATCGCGCGCACGAACCTACAAGTCATTCGTCGACTGTACTACTATACCTACTTCTCCCGCTTATTCAAATACACCGCTTTTGTGTGTTTTTTGTTCAGATAGTAAGCACACAAAACTTTATAATTGTTTTAAGTTTAAAAACGTACCTTCTGTACATGATCGGTTTAATTTAATATTTACTGTAAGATGAAACTCTCTGAGAGTTCTTAGTAACTGGATATAATGCAGAAAGCAAAGCCCATTTAAAGCATAAATCATCCGAGTTTTGTACATTTATAACACTTTTTTTTAATTTGATTTCTTTAGGTAATTCAATATATGATTTTCCACGTAATGGATTGAATTTGTTTATATTCATGTCTAATGCATTTATTTTCTTAAGACTCCAACCACTATCTTTTTTCTCAAATGTGCTAATTTTAGTCATCAACATATCACATAAGGACGAAAAGAAAAAATTTAAATCCTCACCCTGCATTATAGTATAACTACATGTTTGAAATTCAAATTCATTAGAAATATTTTTTGTTTCTTGAACAAAATTAGCGTGCAGAATAAAATTAACTTTAAAAATTGTAAGCAATCGAACAGATTCCTCAAATAGTGAAATAATTTCATTTTTAATAGAATTCAAAAACATTTCTGGTGTTTCGAATGTTTGTAATTGGTTGGATTTACTCTTTATTTTATATGAGATAATTCTATTACCAAAAGCCGATTCGTGTACTGTGACATTTTTTAAAGTACTATGTAATTGCATTACGTTATTCTTATGGAGGTTACTTCTAAGATGATTTGCATAATATCTTTTCCGTATTAGGATTTGACATAAAGAACAGTTCACCATTTCATCGTTCACACTGGTGAGCCCCGATGATGTGGATGGTTCCCCTTGTCTTCCTCTCTTTGTACTTGTATCATTGTCTTCACTGCCTTGTAATACCGCACTTCTTCTCTTAAAACCTCCTCCACTTTGTAGAACAGGTTGACTACAACATAAGTGAATGATATTAGCCACATTTCATCAATAATATAATACTAAATAATTTACAAAGAAAATAACTCACTTGATCATTTTTTCAACCTCATTACATACAAAGCAGAGTTCCATATCGTTATGTTTAATTTTCCAAATGATGAGAATATAATAATATTATTTGTATAAGAGAATAAATAAACTAATAACTAAACTGAACTAATATTTATGTATTTCTTCATAGCTACCTACTTATTGTTAAAATTATATTTCTTATAATTTTCTGTTTCTAAAATTTTCTTCGTAACATTGTATAAAATCTTTTTTATGTCCTTATAACTTTCATTATTGTCGATTGTATAATATTTTAATCTATAATCAGCGTATTTCCATTGTTCTTGTGCAGGCGTGTTTTTTATTTTATTGAGATCATAGATTTCTATTTTAACCAAATGTGATGCATTTCTTCCGTCATCTGCATTAGTTGTAATGTAAATACTTCCATTCTCATGTGCTCTGGATATTGATGATGATATTTTCTTTTGTTTTGTTTTTTTCACTTCGAATAATGCATCTATATTTTCATTTGAGCTGGCCCTCTTCAAGGATTTAAGTTGAGGAACTTTTAATGAATCCTGACTATCTTCAGACAATGGATAGTAAAATGTTTTATATGTATTTTCTTCCATTGTTGGGTTGAATGCATTCTATAACAACAATAAGACTGCTTTAGAATAGTATTATACATACATATCTTAATATAACAAATGATATTACTTTTTAATTTCAAAGTGAATAATAGATAAAACTTACCTCCATTGCAGCAAATCACTCAACAATTACACAACACACAAAATATATAATAATTTGACTGAATACGCCACTTCAATGATTATTTTTCTGAACAGTTCTAGCATTTTATACTAAAATATCGTAAAAGTAAATTTCTTTATGATTAGTACTGGTTTTTAAATATTGTGGTGAAACATAATGGCACATGATAAGTTCAATTATTGATAGTTTAATGGAGTCAACATTTCCAGATTGTACTAATGACTACGTAAGTATGTAGGTACAAAGTTCGTTTTCAATCAGCTTTTATATTATAATAAAATTGATGAAAATATAATTTCATCAAATGTTCATAGATTTATATTTGAATCGCTTGTAATGATATTTTGTTTTAATGTATCCATATAAGTTTTAAATACATGAATAAGATACATTAAAGCCTTATTTATTGAGTGCTTATGTTATTATGATCCACATAACTATTCAATCCTCGCAACTGACAAGACCCTGTTCTCAACTAATATGAATACAATCGAGATACAGAATTATTTGAACAAAATCGATCCCAGTATTAAAAATAATGTTTACGCGGCAAACCGATTGCCGATATATGTTGTAACGCCCTGTTATATTGTCAGCAATTTAGATAGTGATAATAAACCAGGCACTCACTGGGTTGCAATACACATTGATGAGCAGGGTATTGGACAATACTTCGATTCATATGGTCGTCCACCTCAGGGATTCCAGCTGATGTTTTTACAAAGGAATTGCAGAATGTATAACTACAATACTGCAAGAGTACAGAATGAATATACCGCAGCGTGTGGCGAGTACTGCATAATGTATCTATACTTTAAGTTTAATAAAAAGAGTTTGAATGATTTCATCAAATATTTTGAAAATGATACAATCTGCAATGATGTTTTATTATATACTTTATTTAAATCATGTTTTAAAAATAAATAATAAATACAGAAACTGTCTTTTTAATCGTAGTAACGAATGTGATAGAGGTAATTAGTAAATTACATGTATCACGTTCATGGAAATTTAGACATTGAGTCGCTCACCAATCATTAGCTAAATGACCAGTGATTATTAATGATTATGGATCTGTTTAATTTAAAATGCTAACTTTAAAACTATAGGAGATATCGAAAAACGGATCAGCGCAATCGCTCGGAAATACATCAAAACCCCCAGTTTGACACCAAACTTCTTTTTTTTTTTTTTTTAGTAGGCATCACGAGCAAGTGAGCCAGAATCGAGGAGCCAGAACCGGCGAATCCCTACTACTGTGAGCCAGAACCGGCGAATCCCTACTACTAACGCATGACCGGCACACATATACGAAATCGTAAGCAGTGCGGGAAACACAAAGTGAGTATCAAATGCCGCACTGCAATAATTTTCCTTTCTGGGGTTAGCAGTGAATGTGTGCAGGCTCTACAGTCGATGATTATTCTCACAGGGCCAAAGCTGCCATTTCATACTATAACAAAAGCCAGAAGTATCTACTTACTTTTCACAAACCTATATGTAATGATAATTTTGATTACCTAAACTACATTGTGATACAAGGGTGGAAAGTTAGTTATTGCAACGAGTTGTCATTAACAGGGTCATGTCAGGTCAGTCATGAGTTTGCATTAACGTATACACTCTTGTATCATTACATAGAATATATAATTTGTGTCTCTGTCACACTATTATTGTTATTTTAGTGACGTATCTATTGTTCACCTTCTATCTACGGGAGGATGCGAATCTAGAGCAAATCTTGGATAGAATCGGAACTGAACGTCAATAATTTTGAAGTACGATAACTGCACCGATGAAAGCGCAGAGTAACACACTCGAAGAGCGTCAAGAGTGAAAAGATTATTAATTGAAATAGATGAAAATAGTTTGTACTAAAATTAAACAAATTCCTCCTCCTCGCGTCGTCGTCAAGGGTCGTGATTTCTCTGAACATTTTGAAAATAGTTCGCCATCTGTGTCTGTCTGACAAGTCATGAAGTCCGGTATCCAGAGATGTGCAGATTTGGTCAGATCAGCTTAACAAATTATTCGAGATACAATATATTTCTGACCTTTATATTACTAATATTAAGCCAAAAAAGCTAACTTGTAACTTAATCGTAAGTTAATTTTATAAAATAAATTCCACAATCTCGTTAAGTGGGCTTCTATATTCTTGTGTTGTACTTCGGTAGAACTATAATATAAATCAAGAAATGAAAACAAAATCTTATAATATTTAAATTTTAATTGTACATACAAAATTATAAAAAAATTTCTTCAGTCAGTTATAGAGCTTCATGGATTTATCATTTTTTTAAGATTTCCTAAAACACGTTGTCTGATGTAAAGGCCAATGCGATTCCTGTAAACAATAATAACTTTCATTTGAATGCATGCAGTGAACAATCAATTAAAATGAACAAATTTTATTTCATAAGCAGATTTTTGCCTTCGTTTATAAACCGTTGTGGTTTATAAACGAATTTCCTAGAATTTGAAAATTCAAGGTAAGCTTAACTTTTACAGCTTAGATTGAGCAGCTATATGAACAATAAAACAAATGTTCTCCAAAATTTTGACCATTTAATTTATTTTTTTTTTCAATATGAGACAGTAGGATTTACAAGCGAACGGGTTACCTAATGTTAAGCCCCGTCGCATATGCCCACACTCGCATTTGTTCACGATACTATGCTAATGTTGCACTGAGATTGGTAGAAACGGTGTCACCGCATTTGTTTACACGAATCGTACATCAATCAATGCCTCAGACCTGAGTGGCATTCGTCGACGAGAATGAAGCAAGACGGACGCGATAAATTAAAGTTCAAAATCCGACAATGATAACGAGATTTTATATAGATTATTGTTAATAAGGAATGCATCCGAGAAAAAAAAACTTCTCAAGTGGTGGTAACCTTCGTAACTTAAAGTTACGAAGTAAGAAAATATTTATAGAACTATTCGACATCTCAATCATAAAGTAATCTTTAAAAGATTCTCTAACACTTTATTTTATGAAATACGAGTATTATACGCTTCCTGCTAATCTGGAAATTGAGTTAGTTTAGTTCAGTTACTTATTTCATACAATTACTTTACAATTGAATCACAGCTTTACCTGGCATTTATTACTACAGTAGTACAGCCAAAAGCAACCTTTGCACTTAAACTTTGTTACATTACGGCAAACACAGCACAATCCGTATAGGCCACTTTCATTGAGTTTTTCACCAAGCCGGCTATACACGTTTTCGTTCATCTCTGGAGACTCCACCACGGAAAGGTACTTTTAAAATAAAAAATGTTAATGTTAAAAATTTTGAAATTGATATAACAAATGGATTTAAAGTTGAAAAATACATTTACCATATTATTACTAGCATCAGTGTTAAGAGGACTACAAATTCCACTATCTCTCGATAGTGACGATCGAGTAGGTAATCCTGTTGCTGCAGTCGAATCAGAACTTAATCCAGTGTTTCCTTCTGTGCGGCTTTTTATCGGATTGAGATTGTTGGAACCATCAATTTCTTTTGATATGGAGTCATACAAACTCGAACTTACATCTATACTAACTTCATTGCCGGGTAGACCAATAGAGAAAAGACGTCGAGTACTATGTTCTGATATTACTTTGGTTGTATCTCTGCGTACTTCTCTAGTATTAGCTTTTCTACTGTTATTTTTTCGGCAAACGGTAGCACTTGCTTGTGTTGTAAAGGGGTCTTGATTATTTTTACTTGTCCCATTTATTACTTCCATATTGTAGCCATGTCTTTTATTGGGAGGTATATTTCCGGGATTCATGTAAGTATAGTCCGGAGTGAAATGTCTTATCTTTTGATGGCACCATGTTAAAAGGTCAAAAAGAAACATTATTGTTTCCGAATCTTTAAAATATGTACCTCTTCTTTGTGCAATGTGTTGAATGTGTTTTGAAATTTGATCTATGAATGCAGAATCTTGGAATCTCGGTAATAGCACATCCCTTGTATAGGTTATATGATGATAATACAAGTCAAAGATTTTATATCTCTCTTGCTGAAAATATACCCCTTTTAAAAGTTTAAAAACTTCGAAAATATGATGTACAATAAAATCTGGTATTATCTCAAAGTAGACAATATTTGAAACTGGGCTTGTAAAAGACGTGGCTGGAGCCACGTTTTTATTGAAACGTTGTGCTAAATTTTCTCGACATTGTAGGTAGATTTTCTGTTGTAAATTACTTTTAGTCCAAACATCATTATTTGACCTGTTTTCCCCCGAATTTCTTTGTCTACTATCTATTTCATTACTATTTCCACTGTTACTATCAGAATCATCGATATAAGTGACAACTTCGATTGGTTCGATAAAATTAAATGAATCCATGTTTTATGTAGGGTCCTTCTATCTGTAACAAAAAGAATAACATATAAATAACTGAGAAAAGGAAGATAATTCCTAGGTAATAAATTAAAGTTTTTATTTATGTATATATTATTTTTATATAATATGTTATGTTATTATAAACTTTTAATATATGTGTCTAGCGAGTTTTCAAGGCGGTGTCAAGCCGACCCGCCGCGGCTCCGCTTTCGCCTCCTCATCCTATTAGGAATGACCGTTGAATCAACGAAATAGTTGAATCAACCGTTGATTGCTGTCAACGCATTAACGTTAACTGCATCTGAAAGAACTAGTTGAATTCGTCAACGACGTTTCTGAATTCAACGCGTGCATCTCGTTGAATAAACGAGAACGCATACGCAACCAACTGAGCAAATTAAAAAGCTTACGTTGAAAATAACGTCATAGATTGCGAGCGACGGTCATGTTGAATTTCAATTTATTTCTTTTAAAAATCTATGGTACTTATGACGATATTGACTGAGACTCGCTGACTGAGAGAAACCGGTTAACATAAGAATTATAACTAGTGAGCTAGTTAGCTACCGCACGCACTTGACAAATTTAATATGTTATTGCTAGATCTGAGAAATATACACAATGAACTCGAAGACAACCGAGTTTGGTTATTGTAAAGTAAAAAAGAGAGCTTTCTTGAACTATTATAATGGACAACGCTATTGTTTCAGGGTTCTTTTAAGAAAAAAAATTGACACTTTTTATTTTAAATAGCTAAAATAACATTTTACAAGAAATAAGTATTTTAATGTTCTTATATTGAAAAGTAATAAATGCTATTGGTCATTCAATCAAAAGCAAGATAAAATCACATACAACAATTAATGTCGAGAAAACAAAACAAAGAAATAATTTCACCGTTAGGGCACAGGCAAATGAGATATTTACAATACAGTCTGCATTCAATGTGACATTAACAGTTTTTATTATTTATATATTTCTTTATGCAGGTGAACCTAGACTAAGTTTCAAAAATACTGAAAGTGGAATATATTTGATAATCTGCATTATGTTCGAGGGACATGCCTGAGTTTGTTTGTTTACGTTTATGAAGTTTGAAGTTGATAATAGTAGTACGTTAACTCGTTGACGAATTAACTAGTTAACAAACGTAACTCAACGTTAACGGAAAAACCGTCAACGACGCATGGCTACCACCAATTAAAGATGTAGTTACAAACCTACCTTGGCTGATGCCAAAAAATACGACGACGACGAAAACTTAAGTTATGTGTGCCATGGAGACGCTGTCTTCGAAATATTCAAATAATTACACGTTAAAATTTATAAAAACCCAATGCCACTTTTTAAAACAAATATTTACGGGTTTATGAACTTAATTATTTTTTGTTATCTATGCAATGACGCAAAAGAAAAGAAATACTCAAACGTCAAAACACGGAGATAGGTATCAGCATATTGCTTGAACATCTGTAAATATCTCTTTAAACTGTTCTGTGGTATATACGTGTATATATAATTTAGCTTAACTAAATATTGTATTCTTGTGATATTGTTATTATCAAGGTCAAAGATAAAGTCTTTATTTCCTTTATCTGCACTGTGATTGGTGAAATTAAGTTTAAGAAAAAACAAATTAGTAAATTTTTGTTTCCAGCTATTTTTCATTTGTTTTATTTTTTTATATTATGGAGAAGGAGGATAACCGAGCGTACGGGTCATCTGGTGTTAAGTGATCACCGCCGCCCACATTCTCTAGCAACACCAGAGGAATCACAGGAGTGTTGCCGACCTTTATGGAAGGTGTACGCGCTATTTTTGGAACCCCTGGCGTAGGTATCGTTCCGGAAACACCACAAGGAAGCTCATTCCTGATTCCACAGCAGATTCTGAATCTTATCGTAGTCTAAAATGGGAAGAAACTTATCTCCTAAACTACGGCAGCAACAGGCACTAAGTCATTTAATAATTAATAAGATAATAATAGAAACACAAAAATCTAAGAATTGCTGCATATTTACATAAAACTAACAAATTCTAATAGAAATATAATTTATAATTTTTTGTAATAAAATACAACGTATTATTGATCCCATCGGTAAGTTTTTCATTTATTTTATTTTAATTAATTATAAGCTAACAATAATTAAACAAAGACTTTAGTTACCTGCTGTAAATAAATCCAATAATAAAAACACACAACACAATATTATGTTTGTTCACGCACAAATAATTAATGTCCACAAAACTTCAAATTCACGTAGGATAGGACAGAATTACACTATTGCAAGATCATACTTCATACGTCAACTACTCAAGGAAGCCCGCAGACTACTAAACTCTTAAAGGTCCAACGGGCTACGGCCTTCGACTAACGACAATTCGATCACCTTCAAACACAAAATAATTTTATGACTTGTGACTAGTGGTTACTGATTAACTGACTAGTGGTTATAACAATGCACTATATTAATTATATGCGTTCACAATATAAAGATGAACCAGATTCCTATAGTTATTGATCGTTATTAGAAACTAAACTATACGCAGAAATAAATCGAGATGTAAATAGTATCAGACGTGACGAGTCTACAGGCGAGAAACACTTTTAGGTATTATACATATATGGTACATATTTTTCATTTCATTTTATTAATTATTGTTTTGGAATAGTTTTTTTTGAATTCAGTTGTTTTTTTTTTTTATTTTATTTTATAGTTTACTACTTAAGCAAAACTATTTCCTTATAATTAACACGTGTCAGAGTCAGACCTCAAGTAAAGTTTCAATCGATGCAAAGCGACTCACATCATTGATATCATTTCTATTTTGGTCATATTATTATCTGCATTTATTGTTGTGTCCTTGATTAAGGGCCTTGCTCCTGTCTCTTTATCGTAAATGCGATACTTAATGAGTAGTGACTTAAGTCCAAGTGCATAATTTTGTTTTGTTTCTGTTCGAAATGTACTAGATTTTCTTATGCCTTTATTAATTAATTTCATGAGAGTCGTAGCTTGGTCACGTGGAGAGGATGTATAAAAGTAGGTTATCTGCATAAATTTAAAAAACGAATATGAATAGAAGCGTTTTGAAGGTCGGCGGTAAAAACGTCGCGGAAAATTATTCTATTTTCATGCTTTTTATATCGCTTACGTCTTAATCATTTATTTATCAATCAATTTGTTTGGTATGGTGTATTGTGACTTATAAGGGAAATAGGTACTTATTGCAACATAATAGTATATTATCTACACCCATGTCCTAATAACCATTACATCATTCAAACGAATGATGTAATATTGTACTGAATTTCATAATAACACTCCTTTATTTTTTTTTCGATCCCTTCATGCGCAAATAGTTTCAACAGACAGCCACTTTCTTATTGCTGGATGCGTGGTAGTTTTCTGTATGAATTTCAAAAAAAGAACATTTTCGTTTCATGCGTTACACACTACCAGAACGTCGCGCGCCATAAAAAAAAGTAGGTTACCGTTATTCGAATGACAGCCATTTGTTTCGATATTATTATTGTTTTGTTTACAAAAAATGAGCGATTCAAGTTTTGACAGCACACCGCCAGATATTTTAAACGCTGCAAAGAACATAATATTCAAGTGAATTTTAATAATTGCACAATACAAAATGTAAATTACTTCTAAAATAAGTAATTCTATCATTAATATTTAGTTTATTTGTATATAATCAGTAATGGATGATATTAGGTTAGGTACTAGGAATGGCTGTTTTAATGTTAGCATTAAGCTAACTGTTTTTAAGAAGTCAGAAGTAAGAGTATTTAAGAAGATTCATATTCTGGGTGTAGGTAAAGTCTTGTATGCAACTGTTGATAATTAGGTATTTTTTATTAATAAAATGATGATAAACCGTATTTTATTTTTCGTATTTTAATACCCTTTATTACACAACTAACTAATGCTTTCGTTTGCATTTTGTGCTGCATTTAGTATTTCTGGCTGGGTCAAATCTTTCAATTGTTCATCTTCTGTACAAAAACTTGATTTTGTTTACAATTATTTATCATACAGCAACAAACACGATACAAACAAAATTTAAGGTATGAGAATTATAGGAAATGGATTGTAAGTTTTTTTGGCACGCGCCAAATGTAAAGTGATGGATTACATGTTATAGCCATACTTCAAAATTATAACTTTAGTGATAAAATGCATATAATTTTTTTAAATTGATAATTATACATGTTTTTTTCGTCTCAATTAGGGGCACATTTATATATTCCAAAAAAATATAAATGGATTTTCAGCGTCATAAAACCTCTTTGGTGAACAAAAAACAATGGCGTGCGTACAAAGTGCACATGTCAGAAGTGAAAATTCTTTGGAAAACCTATTTTTAAATCTCGTCTATATCAATTATCCTAATCTGTTCTCTAAAACAAATGTTTTTTGTCAATATTAGAAATTATTAGATGTTCTACTTACTCGCGGCCACACGCTAAACTTGTACGATACAACGCTAGTAGGGTAGATATTCTACTTTTTCGCGGCCGCGTCCTAAGCATGCACGATTCGTAGGTCACACTAAAAGTTCGCGTAACTTAAAAAAACCAACATGTTATAACCAAAATATAATGTTTATTGCTTTTTAAAGATTTTTACATGCGATCTCAAATTCGTTCTCTGCAACCTCGAGAACATCGGATACGATATCCATAATGTTGAAATCATAATTTTGTGCTGCGGCCAGCTATTGTATTTTCAGCCAGTGTATTTCAAAAATGGTCCCAAATTCTTTCTTTGCAACTTCGAGAACCACGAATTCGATATCCATATTGTTGAAATGATAAATTTGCGCGACGGCCATCTTGGATTTCAAAAATGATCCCAAATGCGTTCTCTGCTTCCTCGAGAACCTCGGATACGATATCCATAATGTTGAAATGAGAAGAAAAAAGGCTAGTAGAAAAGATGTTCTACTTACTAGCGGCCGCGCGCTAAGCCTATACGATACAAGGCTAGTGGGGAAGCTCGAGAAGAAATACTCTTCCTCAATCGGTCAAATCGCTATCTCCCTTGAACAAAAACCTCCTCCACTTTTTAAACAAAAACATCCCACATTTTCGTGACGCCCTATTCCGTTTCATTCGTAAAAATTTTATCCTCACGCGAGTTATGTCCTTGTAAGACTTTAGTTATTTTCATAGTATTATGTCCTATGGTATATTGTTATGGGGCAGTGCGGCCGATATTAATACTATCTTTGTGCTGCAGAAGAGGGCTATTCGCGCGATTTATAACCTAGGTCCTAAAGAATCATTAAGAGAAAAATTTAAAGAAATAAACATTTTGACTGTTGCTTCTCAATACATTTTTGATAATGTTTTGTATGTTCATAAGCACATTGAGGAATTTTCTAGAAACTGTGACATTCATAATGTTAACACGAGGAACAAACATAAACTTGTTATGCCTACTACTCGGTTGGGTCGAGTTAGCAAGTCTTTTGTTGGGCGATGTATATGCTTCTACAATATGATCCCAGAAAATGTACAAAACAAATGTGTTACGAAATTTAAAAGAATTGTTAAAAAACGTTTGTGTGGGAAAGGTTATTATAGCATAAACGATTTTCTTAATGACACCACGGACTGGGATTGAAGCGAACACCCTCAGGATCTTTAATTATTAATGTTTATTGTACGATATTACATTGTAATCCATATTTTATATAAAAAAAAGCCCGCTGAGTTTCTTGCGCCCATTCTTCTCAGGTCTGAGGCAGTCTCTTTTGAATGGGTGGTAGATTTTGACGTTCAATAAGTGATTATAAATCCTATTTTGAATAAAAATATTTGAATTTAAGACAAGGTTACATATCTATCCTAAATAGGTAATAAAGATAACGTGTTTATAGCTTCCTTGTCGAAAGCCATATCAATATAATATAATAGCCCTTTGTTTGATGACAGACATACCATGATTATATAGTTAAGTTTTGATTATTAAAATTAGTCTTGATATACACTGTTAGGAGAACACACGCCTTGTATTCTTTTTAAGAACCCTATTGCCCTCGCTTGCATCCTGACTTGCGACATAAGAACTTTCACTTCAAAAAACTGTATTAACCGGTTACACTCATATAATTTGCAGTAAGTTACTAAATTAACTTTGTAGGCATAATTCTATTATACACTGGTGTATAATATTGGTTGTACGCTTGTGTTTTAAGTTTAAATAAAATACTAATAAACCTTTTCCATATTGTTTCGAAGATATCCATTCCTTTCATTCGTCCTATTTATGTTTCGTTGAATTCCAACTATGCCAGCTTCGGTATCACAAAGTCTAAACATTCCATAATACATGTGGTAAAAAATTGTATACGCATCACGGGAAAATCAAACTGCGCACACATTCGTTGCTGAAACACGACTGTTGTGGTTTATCGACCTTCGGTGTGGTGCGTTGTTTACAAAACTGTTGCGTTTACAAAAATATCTAGGCACTCTTGCGTTTTAACACGCATAGTGCGTTGTTTGGGATATCGAGGTCGTTATATAAGCATGTGGCATTGCTCAACGCGGTATTTTGCAATTTATCTTCCCCTTCTGCTTGGATCTTCTCTCTTCTAGTCTATTTTTCTTTTCTTATTATTGTATTTTTTTTTTTGAGAGGAGGTAATACTGTTACGTAATAATTACTGTTAGGTAATACTGTTAATATGTCGGACTCGAGTTTCCGCGTAAGCGGACGCCCCATACCGACTAAAACCTCCTCTGTGCTGTTAGCAGCCCTGGCTTTCACAGCGAAGTAGGAGTTATTATTGTCATTTTCGTGAAAGACTGCCGCGAGTCTAACAGTAAATACAATAAGTTTATGCCGGTAAGAATATTTTAACTAATAAAGGGGAATGCTCATTTTAGGCTATCATACGCCCAGTAATTTACTTTTCTGTAAAAAAAACATCATATTAATATATCAACAAAGATTGCTACACTTTTCAAATCACATCAAATTAGTAACGCAACGATATTTTACAATACAAAGTAATTAACTACAATTAATAATAAGAAGACATAATATTTGAATGTTACGAATGAGTGCTGGCATATTATAATTTATTATTTAGTTCTAACAACTGATTTAATAAATAGGCATTATTAGGAGCATCTGTTGCACGTGTACCGCTGCAGGTCCCATTTTTAGAACAATAGAATGTTTTTGGCTTATCGCTGTCGGCACTTTAGTGATAAAGTCAAAGAGATAAGAATATTCTTGCAAAACTTTAATCTTTCGTAGAAACGGTCTATTCTTTTATTAAAACATACAATATTTTCGCCGGAATACCGAAAGACACCTGCATGTAGTAAAATTATTATCAATTTTCTAAATTGTATTGAAACAGGTAGAATGTACCTTATGTTATTTATTTAATTTAATAGGTAATTGGATTTTTTGTTTATAAAAATCAGCCAACAATACTTATACAAATATTTTTATGTATTGTAAATGTGTTTGTACGCAAAAGACAAAAAACCCACATTTTATTTTACAATATGGACATTTTTGTAAAAAAAAATGTATAAACAGTTCAAAAACTGAAAAAAAAACACCTAGATGAACTCTCTTCTCTATAATATAATAGATCACATAAATTATTAGTTACGTGTGTTGACCGCATGACCGGCATGACATATACTAAATTGAACGCAGTCGTGCGGGAAACATACAGGGCGTATCAAATGCCGCACTGAAATGATTTCCCTTTCTGAGGTTAGCAGTGAATGTGTTAATGCCACCCGAGCCAAAGCAGAGGCTGGTAAGCAAATGTTCTTGTTCCATACCTAGGTATGTGAATTCGTACAAGATTTTAGTATCTTTATTGTATGTTGGTGATTACTTACCCGGAATCTATTTTTGTTTCCTAGAAATATGAACAGAATTTCTAAATATTCACAAGAAAAATAATTCTGTCAAGCAACTGAAATAAGAGAGTTGGGGTCAAGTACTTTATATGACAAAACAACGTTTACCGGGTCTAATAGCAGACTGCAGATGACAGAACAAAATATGTATTGTACTTAATAAAAATGTTCATTTTACTGGAGAACATTTGCAGCCTTTGGAAGGAAATGATACTGATGAGATGTTAGTTAGACTAGTTTGCAATCAGATATCAAACAACAAGGACAAGTGCATGAGAGCTCAGAGTAATCGGTGGACATACATAAAAAAATATACCGATTGTTAATAACCTCCTTTTTGAAGTCGGTTAAAAATAGAGGTTTGGCCTTAGTGCCTTGAGAAATTTATATTAAGTATGATGGTGATTTCATATGTATTCGAACTATTCAGTAAATAAACTTTTGTTCGACTTTTGAAAAAAAAAATTGCTGAAAATTGTTTATTGAAAAACATTTTTTTTATGGAAAACGAGAACAAAGGAGCGTACGGGTCACCTGGTGTTAAGTGATCACCGCCGCTCAAATTCTCTTGCAACACCAGAGGAATCACAGGAGCGTTGCCGGCGTTTAAGGAAGGTGCCCGCAGTTTTTTTGAAGGTACCCATGTCGTATCGTCCCGGAAACACCGCACAAGGAAGTTCATTCCACAGCTTTGTAGTACGTGGAAGAAAGCTCCTTGAAAATCGCACCGTTGAGGACCGCCACACATCCAGATGGTGGGGATCATATCCTAACTTGTGGCGTGTCGTGCGAAGGTGGAATTCGGCGGCATGAATCAGGTGAAACAGGTCTTCGGAACACTCCCCGTGATAAATGCGGTTGAATACCGTAATGAAGTGACGTCTCTATGCAACGCCATGTGATCCAGCTGTTCACAGAACACTGGGTCCCCGACAATTCGAGCTGCTCTGCGTTGCACTCGGTCAAATAGATCGAGCTGATACTGGGGTGCGCCAGATCTGAGTAGACAGCAATACTTGATGGCTGGAGCTGCGCTTTATAGAGCGCTAGAATGTGGGCCGGCTTGAAGTATTACCTTGTTCTATTAATGACACCGAGCTTCTTCGACGCCAATTCGACTTTGCCCTCTTTAGTGTTGTCAAAGAGCGGTGATACGACAAATGGGGTTTTTACTGGTAAATGCGCAAACTTAAGACTTCTGGGGATTAAATTGGACAAGGTTCAATTTGCCCCATTCCACCCAACCTAGCTGAAAGCGTCGACAATGGTATTCAAACGGATGTCATTTACACGGATCTCAGTAGTGCGTTTGATAAAGTCGACCATAACTCCTGACTAAGCTTTTCAACTACGTTATCTCTAACCCCCTATTATCTTGGTTAAAGTCATACCTAAGTGGTAGGTCTCAAAGAGTCATCACGAATGGTTATACCTCTACGTGTTACACCACATTTTCTGGCGTTCCCCAAGGTTCTCTCTTAGGGCCTTTGCTGTTTGTAGTTTTTATTAATGACGTAATTTCGGTTGTGAAGCATAGCAAAGCGCTACTGTATGCTGATGATTTAAAGTTGTACAGATTAATTAAGTCGCATAATGATGGAGCGTTGTTACAAGAAGATCTTTACGCTGTTCGTGACTGGGCCAGAAGTAACAAAATGATCCTCAACGCTGTAATATCCACAACATATTTTGTTAATGACCTTGCCATCAATGAAGTAAATACTGCCAGAGATCTAGGAATTTTAATCGACACTAGACTTTCATTCAAACCACATATAGATGAAGTTGTTGGAAAAGCGACGAAAATGGTTGGGTTTATTAAGCGTACTTCAAAAGATTTAAACAGATTAATTCTGTCATGTGTTTATACAATGCATTTGTTCGGTCGCATTTGGAATATGCTTGTGTGATTTGGGACCCCTTTTACAAAATTCATGTTGATAGGTTGGAAAAAATACAACGGTCTTTTACTCGATTTCTGGTTTACAAAGACACAAAACATAGCGGTTCATGTTTACCATACAGCCAGAGGCTAAATATTTTTAAATAAAAATCTCTCGAAAATCGTCGTCGTATTCAAGATTTGCTATTTTTATTTAAATTATGTAATGGTATTGTTAGTGCCCCAGAAATATTACGACAAATTGATTTCAATATACCTCGCCCTGGTGCAAGGCTTATTAATCGTGAATTCTTTCATCTTGCTATTCCGAGAACTAATATTGGTCTTCACTCTCCACTGCAGCGCTCTATGAGATCATTTAATGAGCTCCTTAATAATAATTTTGACTCCATGGATATGTTTGGGATATCAGTGCTACAATTTAAAACAGTGCAACAAACTTTGCAACAGTGTTATTTATAATAGTTTTTAATTATATATATGGTTTATTTGCTTTACTCATATTCAACATAAGAAATAATATGTATTTTAAACATTTATTAATATTTAAATTACTTTGCGTTTTTTGTACTAACATTATCTTTAATAATACAACAGAGCTGTACATACCTGTAAGAAAGCTATTCTGTTCATAATGTTCGTTTTATATTTTTCTTATTTTTGTTTAGTTTAGAATAGCTTGTTGGTGTGTCTATTATAAATAAATAAATAAAACATTTAATCTGTAGTAACAGCTTTTGACAGTCTCAAGCACATGGTTATGAAATTGCAGTCTGCCATCCATCAAAACACCCAAATTCCGAGCTTCATCGACCCGGTCAATACTATTACCCGAAATACTAACAACAGGCGAATTATCACTTATAACTTGTATTTTAGTTTTTGTACCTAAAATCGTAAATTTTGATTTAAATGGATTTAGAACTAACCCGTTTCTATGAGACCATAAATCAATTATATCCAGATCTTCGTTCAGTTTAACAACGGTTGTTATAGTATTATTATTATTATATATCGTTAGGATTGAAGGTAATATACGCTTGGAGGTCGTCAGCATAAATATGAAATTTACTGTTCCGGAAACTACTTGTTATATCCGTGCAATACAAAATAAAAAGGATTGGCCCCAGAATTGAGCCTTGCGGCACTCCTCTAGTAACCGAAGAAGCTCTCGAATAATGTTTAGCACTAGAGGAATCAGTGATTTCGACCCGTTGCGAACGCCCACTTAAGTAACTGGAAAACCATTTTAATGAGGCGCTGTCGACACCGTAATAAGTGTTGGATGGCTTACAGTTTCAAACGCGCGAGAAAAGTCCAGTAACGCAAGAAGAATTCCCTCCCCCACAACCTGCCCCGCCAGAATATCATAAACTACATCCAAAAGTGCAGTAGCTGTACTCCGACCTGCCCGGAACCCCAATTGTTAATAATAAGGAACAGAAAGCAAGTGATAGTGAACTGGAAAGGTTACACATAAAAATTTACCAGATGGATTTTTTCATCCAGTTTGAGTAGGCTATTATGAAACAAAGCTTTTTTGATCTTAATTGATCAATAGTTCCAAAGAATACTTTCGGGATAGCACAACGACTCCTTTCTCTACAAAATTACTATAACTCATCGTGTTAGAAGGCATGTGGTCTGTTGGTGTTTTGGAATTTCAGTATCAATGCACAATGTTTCTAGTTCAAGAACATTAAACATATTGTATTGCGAATAGTTTTTGAGTCTCGCATCTGCTACGTTCCTTCGCAGAACGAAGCTTAGTTATTATCAGTGTTAATTACCCGGTTTACGATCGTGTTAGTTAGCACCTGTGCTGTGTTTCGCGATTCTGCACGCTAATCGTGTATGTTTGTGAGTTGCAGTTCGTGCCGTGTTTGTCTTCTCCGCGGGGGCCTGCACAGCGTGCATCGGGGTTCCGGCCCAGCCAGTCTACATCGAGTAAAGCTAAGTCTTAGGCTTAATTACCATTATTAATTTCTTTAAATTTTGCTATATTATATTATTATCAATATTATTTTATTAATGTACAAGTGTCCAACTAAACTATAGTTGTCCACTTAATCATTATATTCCCCCTCTGCCTGACTCGGGCAGCGGGGGTTGTTACCTTTAAATTAACATAAACCAACATTATATGAACCATGGCTTCACCAATGGTTCTTGACGAGGGTTCCCTCAAGGCCCTCATGGCTTAACTGGCACCGCTCATAGCGGATCAGATAAATAAGGTGGCAGCCGCCACCAAAACCAAAAATTACGCCTCGGCATCCGATAAGTCGTCGGATGACGAATCGGAAATGGAAGTCGGAAGCATTTCTGACGCGGGCTCCGCGGCCTCGGTTAAACCGAGGAAAATGATTTTAAAGTCAGCTCGTCCGCCTGTTCTACAGGCATATTTTAGCGCCCAGGCGACTCCTAAGGTCCCGGTAGGTACTCTCGACCGCACGGAAGCCCCTCAGGCCTCCAGTGCTTCACCAGCCCAGCCGGATACCGCTCTTCCGTCGAGAGCAGAGAGTGTCGCGTCGGACACGGATGGCTTCACCACCGTGAGCCGTAAAAAGAAGCGGACAAAGGAAGCGTCTAGCGGTCCTTCCTCCCCGCCGCCCGCAAAACGCGCTCCGCGCGACCATCCGCAAGCCGTGCGGCCCCCGCCTCTTTTCATAAGCGACAGGGCCCAGTGGCTTGCAGTACGCAGAGCGATACCCTGATCGCTTCAATACACGGACTTGCGGAATTGCGGACCACCGCTCTTTAACATCTATACTCAGGGAGCTCGTGTTGGCTTCCACGCGTACGCCCTCCCTGAGGACAAAAAACTGCGGGTCGTTCTTAGGAACATCTCAAAGGAACTCGACATTAAAGAGATCCACGCTGACCTCAAAGGGCAGGGCTACCCTGTGAATGAAGTCCATCGCATGCACAAACGAATTGATAGGTCGCTGCTGAACCTGGTGCTGGTCGTTCTCGACCTCACTAAGGAGGGCAAGGCGATATTCAATCTGAAAGCCGTGTGCTCTCTACACGGCATCAAAGTGGAGGCTCCGCACAAAAGCGGCGGTCCAGGGCAGTGCCATCGCTGCCAGTTATACGGCCACTCTGCCCGCAACTGCGAGGAGAAACCTCGCTGCGTCAAGTTTCTTGGCAACCATGGATCTCCTGAGTGCACCCGCCCTACAGTGTGCGCGGAGCCTCCGGCATGCGTGCTCTGTGGTGCCGAAGGACACCCTGCAAACTACCGCGGGTGTCCCAAGGCACCCAAACCGAAGCGCAAGGGTCCGCCTAGGCTGCGTCAGGCCCAGGGGCCGAACAAGAAGCCAGAGGCCTTCATTCCGGCCCCACCGCCCAAGACGAACGCCTGGGAAAAGTCTCCTATCAAGGAGACAGCACCAGTGCCTACCACGGCCCCCGCGCCCCTCCGGCCACCGCTAGCGTCCCGCCCGGCGGCGTCGGTCCCGCGACCGAGGCCACCGGCGCCCGCGTCCGCGGCAACAGGTAACAAAGGCGGCAGCACCTTTGCCTTAATGTTCGAACTGTCAGAGCTGTTCGACATTGATGAAATCACAGCCCTGGCCAGCAGGCTCGATGCTGTCCAGGATGACCCGCCGTCGCTACTGCAAGTTATGGCAGACAACGGCAAAATATTCCGTGCCCTCACCGATATAGGGCGTAAGTATAAAAACATTCGCGATGCCTAATTACGTAAGCGGACGGGTTAAACCACATACGCTCCGTATAGCGTATTTTAACGCCCAAGGCCTTAAGCCTCAACTAGACTTGGTGAAGGAGTTCGCTCACGAACATCAATTAGACCTATTCTTAGTGCAAGAGACATTTCTAAAACCACGTATACGCGATCCGCGTATCGCTAATTATAACTTAGTCAGGAATGATCGCACCACCCGTATGGGCGGCACCCTCATTTATTTTAAAAGGTCTCTACACTGTATACCTATAGATCCTCCGGTCCTGACTAACATCGAGGCCTCTGCCATCCGGGTCAGTATGGCGAATCACCAGCCGATCACTGTTATTTCAGCTTATCTTCCGCCCAACAAAAAAGTATTATACACAGATATAGAAGCATTACTCGGCCACGGGGCTGCAGTCATAGTGGGTGGCGATCTTAACGCCAAACACTCCAGCTGGAACAGTAGAGCCACAAATAGAAACGGAATCTTATTAGATTCGCTGACAGACACGCTGAACTTTTCAGTAATAGCACCCGACGAACCAACACATTATCCGGATAACGTCGCGCACCGACCCGACATACTAGACGTTGCGTTACTTAAGAACGTAACGCTCAATGTAAATTCAATCGAGGTTTTTCACGAATTAGAGTCAGACCACCGGCCCGTCGTCCTAAATCTAGGCCCACCGGTTAACTTTCAACCACCGACGAAAACAGTGATCGACTGGCAACGGCTGGAAAAGGATCTCGAGTCTATCAAGTCCGACGACCTTGACCTTATACCGGACGTCATCGACTCGGTCGACACGGCTCACAGTGCTATCTCTCATGTGACGTCACATATACAGAATAGGATCAAGGCCTGCTCCAGGCAGGTTCCGACGATGCAACCGCATCGCCTAAACCTGCCTCCAGAGGTCAGGAACTTACTCACACAGAAGCACAGAGCCACTAGACTTTACGACAGGTATCCGTCGGTCGAGAATAGGCGCCACCTCCGCTACCTACAGCGGGTGGTACGGGAACGTATCGCGGAACTCCGCAGCGAACGTTGGGACCGCTTGCTCGGCAACCTTAAGCCATCACATGTGGCTTTCTGGAAGCTGCCTCGCGCGTTCAAACAGGAGCCGCCCACTGTCATGCCTCCTTTGGACACACCGGGACTGCAGCCGGCGCTCGATGACGATGAGAAGGCTGAAGGCCTCGCCGATAGTCTCGAGAGTCAGTGCTCTCCAAATACAGCAGCCGACCCGACACACGTTGACGAAGTTGATCGTGAAGTTGAACGTCGCTCCGCTCTGAGCCCTCAGGCGATGTAATAAAACCCACCTCTTACGAAGAGGTGAAGCTAATCATTAAGGAGCTTCACTCCAAGAAGGCCCCGGGGCCCGACACTATAAACAATAGGGTTCTTAAAATCCTACCCTCGACTCTTATTACTTTATTGGTTACCATTTTTAATATTCTATTGTCTAATAGCGCGTTCCCCGAACAATGGAAAGATTCCATTGTTATCGGTATCCCAAAACCCAATAAACCTAAAGCTAATCCGAGTAGCTCTAGGCCTATGCCTATTAGCTTAATTAACTCGATCGGGAAACTTTACGAAAGATTAATTCTCGCGCGTCTTAATCATTACATCGCGGAGCTCAACCTGATACCCGACATACAGTTCGGATTCAGAACCGCTCACTCGTGTCCCCAGCAGGGTCACCGACTCACCGAGTACATTCTCGTACGGCGTCAACTTCACGCTACCACGGCAGCCGTGTTTTTCGATGTCGCGAAGGCATTCGACAAGGTATGGCACAACGGCTTAGTATTCAAGCTGTATCAACTGGGAGTGCCAGACAGGCTCGTGCGCATCATACGAGCCTACCTTACTGATCGCTCCTTCCGATATCGAGTAGAGGGCACCCTATCCTCACCCAGACCCATCAGGTCTGGCGTGCCACAGGGTTCGGTCCTCTCTCCCACTCTTTTCTCGCTCTTCACGAGCGACATGCCCAAGTTTCCGAGTGTCCAGCTCGCTCAGTACGCTGACGATACGGCACTCTACTTTGGCTCCGCTCTATTGAACCGCTCAACCTTGAGCAGGAACATTAAAGTGCTTCAAGCCGCCGTCGATGAACTAGGCAACTGGTTCAGAAAATGGCGGATTGAAGTGAACCCCACCAAGAGTGCAGCGGTACTCTTCGGTAACGCGAATAGCATCCGCGCTAAAAAACGACCGACCGACGTCATTAAATTGTATGAAACACCCATACCGTGGGTGAAGGATTACAAATACTTAGGAGTCACGTTCAACAGCAAAATGAACTTCAAGAAACATATTGATACGGTATGCAATAGAGCCCGATTTGTCCTCAGTCGCCTTTATCCACTTGTGTGTGGGCGAAGCAAACTTCCGCTCAAACACAAAGTGACGCTGTACAAAACCATCGTACGGCCCATACTGTCATACGCAAGCGTCGTTTTCGCGCACACCCGACCGAGCTACTTACGTCGTTTGCAAGTAGTTCTAAATAAATTCACGCGCATGGCAACCGGAGCCCCGTGGTTCATCCGAAACGTTGACCTTCACCGCGACCTAGAGCTTCCGACGATAGCTCAACACTTTAAAGAGATCTCGCGACGCTTCTTTGACAAGGCGCCTAACCATCCCAACAACTTGGTTAGGAAGGCATGCGGGTACACCCGCCTTCACCATAGTCTCAACCCAATAAGACGTCCCAGACACGTAACGGTAGACCCGGATGACGACATCACCATCGCGAACGCGACACCCACACAAACACCGACACAGACACGTACACACCGCCTTCGCAGGCGTAGGCGCGGTCAACCACCGCAAACCACTGGCACTCGTCGCTCTGACGATGGCCAGCGGCCCGCACCCTAGATACACCACACATTGTTTTGATACCCGACGAGACGTTAGTCCTCGTCCTGTAATCGCTTCACTACACTCACTCACACACGGACTGACTGACGGACTGACATACACCACTTACACAATCACAAACACACTCCACAAACAGACACAAACATACATGCACACTAACATTTACACTACTACGTACATACATACAAACACACATACATACAATCATAAACACATACATACACACTTACATACATTACACAAAACATCACCACACTCGCCGGCGAGTGTGTTCTTATCACCTTTTCATATTTCATCTTCATTTTCATTCTCTCTCCTTCCCACAAGCACACAGCCGGTCTGAGGTTCGAGTCTCCTTAGGAGACGCCCCGCGACGATGGAATCCACGGCCCACGTCCTACTTCGCTGTGAAAGCCAGGGCTGCTAACAGCACAGAGGAGGTTTTAGTCGGTATGGGGTGTCCGCTTACGCGGACACTCGAGTCCGACATATTACGCCCCGTTTCGGGGCGTAAATACGTAATCGTATTTCCTCCTCTCAAAAAAAAAAAAAAAAAACGAATTATACGATGGTATAAATAAAATTTCAGCAGCACTAAACAACATTAAAGAGAAAGTGAAATCGTGTTACGATGAGTTCCAAGGTTTGTTTCCGTATGTATAATGGAACAATAAATCACATCAATAACGTTATCACTCTTATGTCAGTTATGTCTTCAACTTGATTTGACTTTGATAGAAACTTAGTTACTAAGGAAATTAGAAAATTGTCCGGCAAACTTGCATATGGTTTAACCATATCAATTATTTGTGAATTGTGTCGTAATTAAACCAAAAATTTATGGCGATATTATAATTAAAAAATTTACATATGAAGGTATATATCGCACCTTGAAAACAAAAGTGGCATTATGTCAAAAACGTCAATTTTGAGATAAAGAGACATCTAGATTATTTAAAAAAAGCGCTTCTAATGAAAAGACATACGTTCACATAGTTCAAATAGTTTTGCCTAGATGGCGGTAGTGTCAGTTTTAACTTTTAGGTTAAGTGACAAGTTGGTAATTGAAAAGGTGGCACTATGTCAGTTCGAGCCAAGAATGTAGTGGGAATGCACGCTGCGGTGAGTAAAAAAGTGACATTTTATGTTTAATCTTATATCTTTAAACGAGCAATTCTTGTATATATATATATATATATATAATCTGAATCTCCGAAACGGCTCCAACGATTTTCATAAAATTAAGTATGCAGGGGATTTCGGGGGTGATAAATCGATCTAGCTAGGTTTCAATTTAAAAAAATGGTTTTATCCATGTTTGAATGAGAAACAGCTACAATAACATTAGAATACAAAGGTAAATTTCGCCACTATTTACAAGACTATTATAGCTCAGATGGGACATTGGGTGATCCGAAAAGCAGAAGACCCCGGTTCGAATCCAGATGTCCTATTAGTTTTTTTTTTGTTCAACTATTATAGCTCAGATGGGACATTAGGTGATCCGGAAAGCAGAAGACCCCGGTTCGAATCCAGATGTCCTATTAGTTTTGTTTTTTGTTCAAGTTTTATACATTCTTGAAAATCCGAGCAAGGCTCGGTCGTCCGGATATTGACATTTTAAACGTAATTCGCGTAAATAATTCTCAACATGAAACAATACATCAATGGCACTTTAAGTATAGTACCGTTTATGTAGTTTAAGTTTTGCCGAAATAAATTATTTGATAAATTAAAAAATTACATTATATGTAAAATGCCTTTTTTAATGTTGTGAACTGTGATAATTTTCTTAGCTATTAAATATTATGAAAATGGCATTCTACGCATAGTGTCTTTTTATTGGTTAACTTAGAAATTATCGAGCTCCTTGACGAATTTAAAAATTGTCCTTTTGTGTTTAGTGCCGGTTATTGAACAAGACAATTTGAAATGTTGATGTCTTATGTTGTTCGATAAATATAATTTTGCTTTAAGTGCCAGTTATAATATAATATATAAGGAAAATGGTGTTTTATATATTAAATAAATGTGTAAAATTATAATTATGTACTGCTTTGTAACGTATTATTTAGTTTTATCTAATGCCAGTTCTGTAGTTATTGATAACCACGTTTGACTTCTTTAACTTATAGGGTTTACATGAATATTTTTTTAAGTTATTAGGATATCATTCTCGCACCACCTGTTTTTTATAATAATAGGATTTTATTTCCTTTTTTTAAGGTTATCGACATGGATCAGTCAAGAAGTGGAGGCAGACGAATATTACAGATGGTTATTCCAAATAAAGATAACAGTTTATCACCTGAACCTTCAATATCCGGTTTAAACGAATTTCAAATGACTAGCAACTATTCTGATTCACATGACAAAGAAAATTACTTCAACGATGACGATGGAGACTTTTCACTCGCTTCTGATGATGATACATTTTATGCACCTGCAAAGAAAACAAGCCGTATTTCAAGCTCAAGTTCATCTTTATCTTCCAGCTCATCTTCGAGCGCCTCTTCATCTTCTTCGTCTTCAAACAAATCATCTGTTACACCTACAACCTTTTCTGCACCTGATTCACGAAATATCCATCAAGCCACCACTGAAAGTGCTAATATAAGCGATAATAACTCCGAACTTACGAACAATATGGAGATAATAACTACAACAAATGAACTTTTTGATACACGATTCGTTTTTTCTTCTAATATAAATAACAAAAGTACTGGGAGCGTAGATAATACTGTTGCAATGGACATCTCATCGGCTCTTGATATCGAGAAACCAAAGAAAAAAAAGAAGAACCAAAGGACGGCATACACTGCTAAGGCTTTAAAAGACTCTGGGAACGAATATGTTTCCAGTTCCAAAACAAAGAAAGTTTACCCAGCCAAACTTCTTAAGAAATCCTGTGAGGCAACTTGTCGACTAAAATGCTTAGAAAGAACTTACTGCAGATTTAAGGAAGCAACTATTTGACGATTATTGGGCTATGGCTTCATTGATACGGCAAAGGGAATATATAGCTCGAAATATGGAAGAAATTAAACCAAAGTATCAATACAAGAGACTGGATTCAAATTGAAAGTTAAAGAATGCTTTCTTTTTTTATTTGAATGGTACTAAAACCAAAGTGTGTAAAACATTCTTTAAAAATACCCTAAACATAACAGACAGATGTATTAGAATTGTGGTAGAAAAGAAGAATAATATAACTGGTGTACTAAAAGGAGAACAAAGAGGGAAGCATGGCAAACATAGAAAAGTGCCCGATGACTTGATTGATAGAGTTCAGTGTCATATTAAGAGCATTCCGCGCATTGAAAGCCATTATTTACGGCAACAAACTAATAAGGAATATATCGATGGTGGAAAAACCTTAACAGACATTTATTACGATTACAAAGATGACTGTATACAAAAAAAATTACCCTATGTAATGATACATACCTATTGTAAAATCTTTAATGAAAAATTTAACATTAGTTTCTTCATTCCAAAGAAGGATCAATGCGAGCAATGCTCTATATATAAGCTTGCTGAAGATGATGAAAAGGCTGCTAAGAAAGAAGCCTATGATCGTCACCTAGCTGAAAAAGAAAAGAGTCGTGAGGAAAAGACCACTGATAAAGAAATTGTGTCAAGTAGTTTTATTGTCGCGTGTTATGATTTGCAGGCCGTAATGACAGTTCCAAACGGTGAGATTTCCACATTTTATTAAAAGTCTAAAATAAATTGCTTGAATTTTACGATTTCTGAACTTCAACATGACGCTACTGAATGCTTTTTTTGGGATGAATCTCAAGGACACCGAGGGGCAAATGAAATTTTAAGTTGTGTACTAAAGTACTTGCAGAAAAAGTATTTTTCTGCTGACGAAGATCTTGAAATAATTTTCTATTCAGATAATTGCTGCGGTCAGCAGAAGAACCAGTTTATTATCGGAATGTATATTTACGCAGTATTACAGTTAAAAATTAAATGTATAACGCACAAGTTCCTAATTCGTGGTCATACACAAAATGAGGGGGATGCCGTGCATTCCCTAATTGAGAAACAAGTTAAAAGATGTCTTAGATCTGGACCGAAATACGTACCTTCGCAATATATTTCTGCTATCCGAAGTGCTAAAAAACGTGGAACACCTTTTAGTGTCAATGAAATGGGTTATGGTGGCTTCTTCTTCTTAAAACAACTACCAGTTCCCAGACTAAACAAAAGCGTTGATGGCCAAATTGTAAAGTTGTCAGATATAAAAGTCATCAAAATTGAGAAAAATGAACATAATGACATCAAAATACAGTATAAATTATCGTATTTTGACGATTTTAAAGAGCTTGATTTGACTAAACGAACAAATAGAAACAATCGTCCTCCAGAACTTAAGCCGCTTTATCGGGGCAAATTGGATATATCTGAAAGAAAGAAAAATGACGTGCGGAGCCTTATTGATGCCGGTTTGATACCTAGTTCTTACACATCCTATTACGAAAGTATATTTCAGTAGCATTTAAATATTTAATAATTATTTTGATACCAGAAGTATTTTGATTGATCTCATTAAAAATTAGGTTTCTGTCTACATAAGAATTAATATTTTATTTTGATACAAGAAGTTTATTGTTTTATTTTGATACTTATTCAAGTTACTTAGTTCTTTGTTTTTATGTTTACTTTTTAATACGCCGATATGGGGTATCATACCTAATGGTTTTACTGATTGTTACTTACTGTATTTTTGCCAAATAAATATTTTTTCATATTACTATCACATAACATTGTTTTATTTTAAGTTTTTGTTATGTACCTATTACCATAAGATAAGCTATAACTTGGGTTTTTATTCTAAAACGGAAACAAATACAAAAATCAAATATACGGATATGTTTTTTAAAATTGTTTTTTCTAATAACTACCTTAATTACTCACATATTTTCCATAATTAACTAAAAGTCAGATAGTCAAACTGTTAGGTAAATCTAATTACCGTGTTTTATTCCAGTTATTTGCATTCAATAGTGATCACAGTATAAGATTAAAACTTTTAAATGGCCATACTGAAAAACTACTGTTTTTGTATAACGCCAGTTATGTTTTCAGAGTGCGATATTATGTCTTTTTTATTGATGGTGTCGAATTATATTAAGTCATATTTTTAAATATACACCTTATTAGGTGCATTTTTAATTGTAACACATAGCCAATAGATATTGTCAATATTTTGTTTTTGATAGATAACCAAATAAATCACAGCACTACACACATTTACATAATCTATGTGAACGCTGGTATTCTCCAGCGTGCACTTAGGACAGCTGTCCGCTTATGACTACACTTTAGATAATTTATACTTACGTCTAGATAGAATGTGACAGCTGTCGAAAAACATCGAAAAAGGGTGAACTGCGTGCTGTAAATACAGGTACATGTAAACAGTGGCATAGTACTTATCGTGACTGTAAGACGTAGCTTGTCATGCACACAGTTCTATATTATAGACGTATAAATTGACTAAGGACTAATCTTACCTAATATAGTAATCTGTAATTTGCACTTCGGCATCAGCGAGGACTCACGCAAGGACGGACCTACGATCAAGTGTTTGCACTATTAAAGGTCCATTTAACCGAAGTATACGTCATGTCTGCTGCAGGGTCATGTGTTCTGTTTGACCATTGAACAAACTCATTAGATAATGGTTACTTATAGATGGACTTAATGATATTCCAGTTTCTCAGAGATCATTAACTTTGTCAGTACACCATTAGCTAAATATTTATTTACTTAATTATTAATTACTCATTGTTTGTTCGAATCAACCACGAATTAATTAGGTATGTCATTATTTTATACCTTAGATTATTAATACGTTTAGATAGACTACGACAGCTGTGAAAGGTCAAAAAAAAATGAGTTTAGAACTAACCTCTATTTTGAGCAGTGCACGCTCGCTAACACAAAGTGTCAAATCGCGAGTGTAAGGCGTAGCTTGTCACGCACACTAAAGTATTATTCCTGGTCGGTTTTTATCAGTTGTCTAACTATCTAAGATTAATTATCTAAGATCTTATACTTATTATGAACCGCGCCACATTCGCACAGCCGTTTTTAAAACGTCACCATAGCAACTGTTACCATGGCAACGGCTACCATCCCAATGGTTTCTTAGCGTGGACTTGTTGTTGGTGAAATGAGGGTGGCTTCATTAGTTGGTGGGTTAACGTTGAGTCGTTAAATGATTAATTAATCAAATAAATGCTTTCCGTGCAATCTGTTTTAGTTTAATAGAGCTTACGATGGGTCTGTCAGTTATTGGTATTTTTATTATCTAGTTGACCACACAGACGTTGTTTTGTATATAAGAAATAAAATAATGTTTTTTATCAATTTGTCAATAATATTTCATAACATCAAGAATTATTTCGTAAAATATGCAGCCTGTTGTTGTAATGAAATTGTTTCACAGCAGGACTGTCAAACCATGCGTCAATAAATTCTCTCATAGAAAATATGTCCATACAAAACAAATATCGGACGGCGGGGGGACATATCAATGGAAAAACTAAATTGTTGTTTTTATTTAATTCCGAACACTTTCATATTTATTCACCTTTTAAACCTTCTCTGGACTTCCACAAATAATTCAAGACTAAAATTAGCCAAATCGGTACAGCCGTTCTCGAGTTTTAGCGAGACTAACGAACAGCAATTAATTTATACTATATATAAAGATATATAGATATATAGATTATATAATATATATATATAGAGATAAAGCAGCCAATGTTGCCCTCTTAGATCATTTATACGTCTAGATCACGGATGAGTAAAAAAAGGAGGACTCCGCGTCGTGATATCAACAAGTGAAGCACCTTTAAGCTAGAGTGTGTGCAGTTACAGGGCTTACCAGCTAACATAAATTATGTCCTGTTATTAGTCATAGTATTATATAGTCACATTACTTTTAACTCAAATTTTCTAATTTCTGATAGTCAGATTGTTTTAAAAAATAAATATCACAGGCATAGTATGAGCAAATAAATAAATTACATAAAAAAACAGGTACACCTTGAAAGTACGGATTGCAGCGGATTATTTTTGTGTTCAAGTCTTATTTGCAATATCTTTGTTCTAACTGATATAAAAATGACGTACAACATTTCTTATTTTTAAGAATACCTACACAAAATTCATTCTTAAATTCGTTTGTTTACCACTGACGTGGTATCAAATAAGTACATTTATAGAAAACAAATAACTATGTGCTTTATAGTAATTGATTGCAAGGTAAATACACAAGTAAAGGAAATTTGACAGAGTACTGGATCCACGACAGTTCGAGTATCTCTGCGTTGCACGCGATTTAATGTTTAGAATTGATACTGGGATCCACCAGATCAAAGATGAGAATGATACTGGTATTGAAGTAGTGTTCCACATCACGCTTTTAAAATATTGGTTACGATATACCTATCGTAACCAATATTTTTTTAAAGCGATAACAGGTATGCTATCATAAATCACTGCATCTTGAAACAGATAATGATTTATCTACTTTGAACACCATTTCATGGATTACCCAATATTTCGGGTAAAGTCCCTGTTTATTTTCCGGCCACACTGGATGTCACTGTCCATCACAGACGATGGCAGATGTCATAATGGCGTCTGATTGGCTTATATTAGTGTAAGAGTGTGCGTGGGGCTATGTTTTTACACGTCAACTGCCTTGTTTTGATGCTTCACTGTTATGTAGGTGACACGAAGTCCTTATTACCCGTGGTCTAGATAGACTGTGACAGCTGTGAAATCGTCGAAAAAAAGGTTGATAGTTAATCTCTATTTTGAGCAATGCACGCACACTAACATAAAGTGACGTATAAATCGCGAGTGTAAGACGTAGCTTGTAACGCAAACCAATGTAATAAACCTAGCTTGTTTTCATCGGTAGTCTAGCAGCAAGCGACTCTATTTAGACGTATAAAATGTAATAATGGTCTAAAGGTAATAATATGGATTGTCTTCGAGTTAAAAATTAGTATAAATAAAATTAGGCGAGATGAGCTATCGAATCTGCTATGTTTTGCGTGAAAGATACGTACCTACGTATATTTTTCTACAAGGTTTGCAAAACTTTTGTGATTTTGCTGGTGTGGAAGGTGAATGTGGGCGGCAGTAATCACTTAAAATTATGTGATCCGTAAATCAAATCAAAAATATTATATTTAGTAGGTAAATTGCTTTACACTTGAAATATGTCTTTTTTAGTGCTTAAATATTAGTCAGATTTGAATATTTTTTCTTTATTTTGTTAAAAACGCATATCTCTACTAATATTATTATTGTAAATGTAAGTTTGTTTGTTACGGTTTCACGCCGTACACTGACCCGATTTCGATGAAATTTTTTACAGAGATAGACTAGAGCTAGGAAAAGAACATAGGCTAATAGGCCTTTAATTGCAAAAAAATAAATAAATAGGGGATGGAAGTTTATGTGGGAATTCGTTGTTTTCGGAGATAAAACCATTAATTTTGTATTTAAACACTTGATAAGTAGTAATTTATAAACATTTGTTCGAGCACAACAATTTTGAATGGGGATGAAATAGGATAATAAAGTTCGTATGGAAATACTATTATAGAGACTGTCCACAATGAAATGCGATATCTGCTGTTTAGTAGAAGGGCCCCGACAGCAGCGGAAAGAGCAGTTTGTATGTGAATTATTTGCAAAGTATCCTAAAAAAACGCTTTCAAAGTCAAAATATTTTATTGACATAAAATCAAAAGACTGCTTGTCAACGTCAATCACAAAAAATACAATTAAGATACATACATACTAATTACATAAAAGCTTAAACATATTTTCAAAACAATGTAAACCAGTGAAACAACACAAGGCTGAACCATATAATCCATAAAAAACAACTGTAAAAAACTATTTAATTCCATATTGTAATATCGTTAACGTAATCTTCAATACTGTAATAAGCCTTCGACATAAGTCTGCGTTTAAGAAAAGATTTAAATTTTTTATTATACCCTTTTTGGTAATTTATTGTAAAATTTAATACTATCGCATGCAAAACAATTGTTTATTTTACAGAGCCTTGTAGGGGGCACTATAAGCTTGTAGTTATTTCTAGTGTTCAAATTATGTTTACTGTATCAATTATAATGTTTATGTACGTGCAGGAGACAATGCAGGAGATTGCTATAAATATGTTGGCCGTACATGGTCATAATACGAATATCTTTGAATTTTTCCCTTAGAGATTCTCGTGGACTCATTTGATATATGGCACGTACAGCTCTTTTTTGAAGTATGAAGATATTATTTACTTCTGCTGCACTACCCTATTGTATAATTCCATACGACATAACGCTATGAAAATAACTAAAATAGACAATTCTTGCTATATCTATGTCAGTAAGCTCCCGTATCCTTTTTACAGCATAAGCTGCTGAACTCAATTCACTAGATAAATTGTGTAAGTGAGGCCCCCACTGAAGTTTGGAATCTAATGTTATACCCAAAAATACTGCATTATCATTAATTTTCAATTCTGTGTCATTAATATTTACTTTGGTATGTATTTGCCTTACATTAAGCAACGTAAATTTCAAATATTTTGTTTTAATTTTATTCAATAATAAATTATTCATATTGTACCAGTTTGATACTACTAACAAAGTATTATTTACTTCTTCACACTGATCTTGCTGACGTTTGATACTAAATAACAAGGATGTATCCTCGGCAAATAAGACTACATGATACTTGTTATTTATAAAAAATTGCAGATCGTTAAAATATAACAGAATCAGGAAAGGTCCCAGTATTGAGCCTTGAGGTACGCCCATTGAGACCAAGGAACCAGAGGATTACTTTCCATTTACATTAACGAATTAATTTCTTCCTTGTAAATATGATTTTAATAGTTTCAGCGACACTGTTCGCACTCCGTAATGATAAAATGTATCAATAAGAGTCTCATGATGAACACAATCAAAAGCTTCTGTCAAGTCACAAAAAACACCCAAAGCATCAAAACAATCCTCCCAAGCATCAAAAATATTCTTTATTAATTATATATTAATTTTTTATTAATTCGACACCAGCATCAATTGTTGATGAACCTCGAGTAAAACCAAATTGATTTCGATGCATTAAGTTGTTTACATAAAAATGTGTCGTCAACTGTAGTAAAATATTTTTTTTAAAAATTTTGTTTATAGTACGTAAGACTGATATAGGTCTACAATTATTAGGATCAGTTACACTGCCAGATTTTAAAAGTGGACTAATTTTGCTATATTTAAGTAAATCAGGAAAAACACCCTCATCAATACAGCTGTTATAAATTAAGGCCAAATCAGGAGCAAATTTCAATTAATGTTTTAACAATGTGAACTGAGACACCATATAAGTCACTGGCTCTTTTGACTTTAAGTAAGTTAAATACTTTAATAATATAAGAGGGAGTTATATGAAAAAAAAAAAAATAAAATTAATTTTACATTCTGGTTCACTTTTCTTCATTATGGCAACAGCCGAGGTCGTTGAGGAATTCAATTCCTTTGTTGTGGAGAGTGGAATATCGGTAAAAAATAATTCAAAAGCGTTGGCTACTTCACTGTCTTCGTTTAAAAGTTTGCCTTTTATTTGTAATTTATGCTTATTATTTACTCGACTTGCCCGTCTTGTTTCATTATTAATATCTTCCCTTATAGTTTTTATTCTATTTGTGCTATTTTGGATTTTCGAACATAGAAATTTGGATTAAGCTAAGAAACATTCTTCTCTAAACTGCTTTGAGTACTGTTTAACATATTCCTTAAATGTATCGCTTCTGATGAATTATTTGTCTTTATATAATCCATACATTGTTTTCCTCCGTTTATGTAAGTTAGGTGTTGCCCATTCGCTGAACGTTAAAAAATTCGATACCCTTATCGATCTAGGTGTAAATATTTCTTTAAAAAGATTTCGATAAAAGAATGAAAAAATAAATTATACTTTTCGTTTGAAGTCAGGTTGTTCGATAAAAACGGAAGTTTATGTAATAAAGATTCTTGTATCAATTTTAATCTATTTTTCATTCAAAATCAGAGCAATTTGTTATTTTTAAAGTGATATCCCTCACTTCTGGGATCAATTATACAAATTAAATTTGTAACCAAAATTTATGAACGATGCGGGACTATCTCACTCGAACGTTTGGCTCGTAGTACGAGCACACTTACCAACGTAAGTGTGCTCGTACTGAACCCGAAAGGTCAAGTGTGTCCCGCATCGTTCATAAATGTTGGTTACAAATTTAATTTGTACAAATCAAAGCAATCACAACAGCTTTTATCTTTTCTTACTTACATTATAAGCGACAAACAGGATAACGTCTATCGGGTCCACTAATAACCCATTAATTATTATTCTAAATTTGGGTTACACCATCTAATCTCCGTATAAACTCCTCCGAAACGGCTTAACTGGTTTGTATGAAATTTTGTGTGCATAACGGGTAGGTCTGAGAATCGGCCAACATCTATTTACATGTCCCTAAATGTTAGTGATAAATGATAAATATTGTTTTTGTCAATTTTTTTAAATTTAATTTTATTATGATTCTGCATTGATAAATAATGAATTTATTTATCAATGCACCTTAATTTCTACGATCAACGAGGATTCCTCTTTCAAGTGTGTCGTGATTAAATTTAGCAGAGAACCAAATTGATTTAGGTTGTATAGTAGTCCAGTCATTTAAGCTTAAATTAGGTAAGAATCTCGGAATTCGAGATACCCAGCTGTAAGTCTGTAAATACTTGTATATTGACACCCTAAAAGTTGTCTCAAAACCTATATATGGTAGGGTGTAGTAGAAGAAAATTGTTCGGCCCAGAGATTATTAGAGAGTGGAACTCAAACCTTATTGACAGTCTATAATGCTCCGAAATCTGTGAAAATGTGATTTGGAACCCCAGGTTGGGCAATGCGAAACGATTTTATGGAGCCTATCATGACAATTTTACCACCTGCTCCAGAAGATTTGCTCAATACAATTTTCTGCAATTGCAAGAGTGGTTGTGGTTCGCGATGCGGATGCAGGAAAGCGGGCTTGCTATGCTCTTTAGCTTGTGGCCAATGTAATGGGCAAGCTTGTCTCAATGCTCTACCATATCAGAGCGACATTAACGAAGATGTAACCTTTGACCCCGAAATCATGGAAGAACTTGAGACAAATGTCGTTGAAGACGATAATGAAGACCAGTTTGAAATTTACCAGCAGCCAGAAGGCGACGATGAAGAGGAAGAGGATGATTAAAATTATAAATTATAGTTTTTGTACCCTTTATTCCATTTTTTTACTTTCAATAAAAATAAATGTATTGAATGATATTTTTTAATAAAAAGATTAATTCATAATTTATTTGTTTTTTTTTTCATCATGTAAGAAGTTATTAATATTAATTATGTTAAAATTCAAATATAATTCCTATATTTTCATTAACAATTCTGCAATTACATGGGCAGGTAAGTGTTGTTAAATAAATTAATACTGAATAAAAAGTTAATAGGTTAGGAAAAAAATGATAAAATATAATATAATAGTTAATAAAGATTGACAGATCAATCAATTAATCAATAATCATTGATTTATCGATAGTTCATTAGCTATATATGGCGCGTTTTCGACCGGAGACACCGGTTGACCTGAAGTGATGCTGTGCCCGCGCTCTCCGCCCTCTATCTCGAAAACGGTTCACCGTATAAAATTTTTTTAAACAAAATTTGTAGAGAATTTTGTATTCTACAATATTGATAAAAAACAAATGGCAAAAAACCCATAGGAAATGAGATATATAAAAGATAGACATAAAAAAACCGACTTTTGTGACCTTTGACCTGGAAATTTAATAGTCGCTTAAACCCTACCATATGTAGGTTTTCAGACAACTTTAAGGGTGTCAATATACAAGTATTTACAGACTTACAGCTGGGTGTCTCGAATTCCGAGGTGAACTTACTATAATGACTGGACTATAGTGTGAATGCCGTCAATAAAAAAGGCATTGAAGGCATTTATTTTCTTAAAATTTATTCCTTTAGAATTCTTTTTGATGTCATTCCTAATATACTAGACACTACTACCGCTTCGGAAACAAATGGCGCTCTGAGAGAGAAGAAGCGGCGCAAGAAACTCACAACAACAACTCTGAGAGCACTTTGTTCTAATGATTGGTTTTATCTTTTTATCTACTGGTAAACGATTTTTCCAATGTTGTGGATATCGCTATCATTAACAATCTCCTGTCTTAATTTTGCCTTCTCTAAACGTCTCTTTCGGTGTGTAGTGGATTATTTTTTGTTCATGTTGTTCCCATGAGTACAGGACAAAAACGGTCCACCCCCCCCCCTGCCGTCCATTATAGGGGGATAAGCGCTTCATTACAACAGGGTCCGCTCTAGTACCCCGAGGCGTAATGTAAGCGGCGTTAGCTCATCTCTCTAATCAAAGACATAATCAAGATTCCCCAAACCTATTTCCCAAAAACAGGGTTGCATATTCACGTCCACCAAACCACTACCACTCACCACAACCCATAAAAAATAATGAATGAATGAACTTTATTTCCCAAAGACGGGGTCGCATATTCACATCCACCAAACCACTGCCACTTACCACCACCCATCAAAAACAATTCATGAATGAACTTTTTCTCCCAAAGACAGGATCACATATTCACGTCCACCAAACCACTACCACTCAGCACCACCCATCAAAAACAGTTCACCATTTAAGACGAATCAAACTCGACGTGGTTGTGTTGCTTAATTACTGAGTTCCTATTCCAGCTCCATCATCAGACCCTGCTTACTGTCTAGCACCAAAGTACTCATCAAGACAAATCAAATGAGCCAATACACGTAGGGGTTATGTCGTTTAGTTGCTGAGTTCTTATGGCCCTCTTTGAGCTCCATCATCAGATCAGCACCATCATAATATTGCATAATCATGCGATTTACACATGTGTGCAAAATTTCAGCTCAATCGGTAACAGGGAAGTGGATAATAATTTGCAACATTTGATGACAAAGTAAATAAAAGCTTGTAGTAATGTGTGAAAAGGGAAAAGAAAAAAAATAAGATCTTAATTTAGCTTTCGTTACATTTCTGTAAAAAAATAATTTTACCTATCCAAAGATTGTAAAGGATAAATTCTGTATTATTTTAGTACAAACATTTTTGCATATCGTAAAACGAAACTCAGCTCAACAAGCTTCCATCAGGAGTGAAGAAGATAAAGTCTAATCCTCATATTCAACTCACGTATTGTCAGTAATTTAAACAGAAAAGCCAATCAATAAAATTTTCAAATAAAGCAATTGTTTTATCTCTCAAAGTCCAAAACAAATGTTCTCTATTTGGTAAGATTATCAACTTGATAATCATTGCTATGTTTGGTCGCAATGTTTACATTTCTCTTGTGTGTGAAGCTTTGTTTGTTCTGAAATTTTCGGCACCGTGTGAATTTGGTTTGAGGCTTTCAGTCGTAAATAGATCGCCGTTCGAGCTCTTCGTTGAAAGAGTTTTCCTTCATTTTCCTTAATCTTTGCAATCCTCCGCGCTTAAGATAAATTGTATGATTGCTTTAAAAATATTTTCTTTTTATAATTTCTTGGTGTTTGTGTTTAAATAACATAAAATGAAAATAGGTAAGTGAAAAATTATACATTTTTGGCCATGTAATAATATTCCAATTTCCAATGTATATATTACTAGGCGTTTCTCCACTTCGCTGGGAGAATTTCAAAAGGAAATAAATAAAACAATAAAAAAATAAGTACCCATAAACCACCTACGATAAATTTTGCATTGAATGGTGGTAGTTTCATTTCCATTCGATCAGTGGTTTAGGCAGGAAACAGCCTCAAACAAAGACCATTTTCAGTATATCTATATAAATGTATATCTTTTTTTATTTCGGTGGAAAATATTTGTATTATTACAATTAATAATAGCTTCTATGAAAAGTGTGTATGACCGATAAAATATCAATAATTTTTGATATTTACAAGAGTGATATTAATAGACGAATCATAATATCGTAATCGGTAATTGAAAAACGAATTCTTGCCAAAGGTACAAATGTGTATAAAATGTAGAATGCTTTTAACTCAAATAGCGCTTTAACATATAAAATAATAAAAAGGATTGTGTGATTTTATGTAACCACGGTAAAGTGAAACTTTTTTTCACATTAAAATAGACATTTAACTAAAAATTTTTGGAATAATATTCCACTAAGTGTATAAAAATCGAAAAAAAAATTATACTTGGAAAATTGGTATGATAATGGGAAACAATAAAAACAAACAAAATAGCGTGGAGCACTGGCACATATGAGTAATAGTCTATACACTACACGGTCAGCTGCTGCGAACAATAGGCGCCGCCGACCGTCACGCGACATGCAACACAGAGACGAAAAAGTTTGAGACTATATAATAAAAGTTTCACTTTAATAAGAAACTTGTAGAGGTAACCTGGTAGCTACGTTTCCTAAATGGTAAATATGAACTACATCATTTACCAGTGGGAGGCTCCTTTGCACAGGATGCCGACTAGATTATGGGTATATACTATAACGGCGCCTTTTGCTGCCATGAAGCAGTAATGTGTAAACATTATTGTGTTTCGGTCTAAAGGGCGCCGTAGCTATTGAAATGACTGGGCAAATGAGACTTAACATCTTATGTCTAAAGGTGACGAGCGCAATTGTAATGCCGCTCAGAACTCTTGGGTTTTTCGAGAATCCAGAGCAGCGCTGCATTGTAATGGGTAGGGCGAATTAGTTACCATCCGCTGAACGTCCTGCTCGTCTCGTTCCTTACTGTCATAAAAAATCATCTTCAGCAATGGACACATCGTTGCTACCAACGATGTGTCCATTGCCTTCCCTATTTATCTAAATTTATCAGCAGTAAGATTATTACTTCATGAAATATTGAAGGCAATTCGGTTTTGCTCGTTGATTTGAATTACATGCTGATTCCTGACTTTTTCCTTTTCTTATAAAATTATAAATTTTATTTTTTTTCAACAAGAAGGATGCTTAATGTCATGAAAACTAAGCGCACTTTTGTGTGCTGACTGAAGGACTAGCGTTTCATACACATATTTCAATAATTTCCATGAATACAAAAAGTTATGCTAGTCATAAGTATGAGTACTGGAGTAATCAAGTGATTACACAAATTAAATTATAAAACAATATTTATAACCGATGCGGGACTCGAACCAGCGACTTCTCGCGTCTGAGCCAACCGTTCGAGCAGTGGAAGAGCTGTCGCAAGTCGTCGCGGGTTAGTGTCCCGCATCGTTTAAATTTAATTAAAAATTTATGAACGATGCAGGACTCGAATCTGCAACCGTACTGTGCAAGCGATCTTCCACTGAGCCAACCGTTCTAGTGACGTATCTTTGATAAATCTTGTATGTGTTGTTCAACTCTCAGGTTGTGGCTTCATCTATAGGATCTGTGTAATTAATCCCGGAAGTGAGCGTTATTAATTAAAAAAAAATCACAAATTAATCAAGTGATCTCTTTTACATCTCACTAAAAATCAGTTCAGATGATTTCTCGCGTCTAAGGTTCAATTATGTGGATGATAATATTTCTTAAAATAGATACGATAACTAGATAAGGTTAACATAGTCGTGAAGGTTGTGCCGATGATTTCAAACAAATTGTTTTGTCACGAGCAAGTGATCTTAACGTGTGGTCTAAGTATTAAGAATAAGCGCGATTTTAAATTTCTAAAATATCTTCTCTCCTTTTTCTGAATCTCTAACAAAGTCACGATGATTGTTGATTTTATGACTGATTTTAAATCTCTCTCTTCTTTACTGTTAAAAGTAAAGTTCCCGACAGCTTTTCTTTTTTTTGAAAATGAGCGTCCCGAAAATGTTGATTCTGCTAATGTTTCGCCTTTAATTTTATATTATATTGATGTAGTTAGTATTGCCTTGTCTCATATTATATCCTAACAGAGGTTCGGTGTGCGATCTTTTGTGTTGTTCTAACGCACTGAACAATATTCTGGTTTTGGTTAGTTTCTAACCGACATCGAAAAGGAGGAGGTACTCAATTCGATTGGTATTTTTTTTATGTTTGTATACCTAATACGCTAAGATTTATGATCCGATTTCCATGATTATTCTTTAGTTTGATGCAGAATGTTTGCCATTTGGTTCCATTAAAATAAGATATAGTTTGGCCCAGTAGTTATCATTTTATAAATATTTTTGTTTACGTGGATGGTGTTGCTATAGTTAGTGTACTGTATTTTTAGGAGTTTTCATTTAGTTTGATTATATATTACTATTAAAAGGCATTAAAAGGCATTTATTTTCTCAAAATTGATTCCTTAAGAATTCTTTTTGATGTCATTTCTTATACTACTAGATACTACTATCGCTTCGGAAACAAATGGCGCTTTGGGAGAGAAGAAGCGGCGCAAGAAACTCTTCTAGCATTCTTTATTTGCGCTCTTTTCAATAAAAATATACAATATTGTACAGTCATTTCTATCGCTATAAAATAATCACAATCTAGTCCCAGGCTGTCCGGTCATTTAGATATTCAGCAGTGGAGTAATAGGATTTACGACAGAGCCATTTTTTTATAAAACATTTAAATTTATTTATAGATAATTCCTGAACAGTGACTTTATTATAGAAGTGTATACATTTACCCTTAAAGCTATTATGTATCTTATGAAGCCTACTAGAATTAGTTACAAGCAATCCCTTATATCTAGTGTTATAATAATGAAAATCACTATTAAGAGCAAAAAGGTGACGATTTTTGTGAACGTATATAAAATTTTCATAAATGTACTGACAATGAACAGTCACAATATTTATTTCTTAAAATTTTTCTTTGAGAGACTGTCTATAACCAAGCTGATATATAGCACAAACCAAGCTGATACATTATTATTAGCATTACTAACCCGGTTGCCGAAAATGGGTGCCTGTCATTCATAGCTAACAAACGTTTTTCTCGATATTTCAGTGTCTCACAAGAAGGTGAAATATGGGATCTATACAATTTAACGCACGCGTAACCTTTCATAGGCCTTCCCATAGATAGCTACTTAAAAAAATATTATTAAATATATATGACAATAAAAAACAACGAAATCTTATACTTTACCTAATTAATGACACTAAAAAGTAAAAAAATTAAAAAACTGCGTTTAAAATACCGACTTCAAAACTCAAAAGTATAAAATAACTTAACCCCTGAGCCGGGACGCAGATTTAATTTAATACACCTCTTATGCAAATCTCATACCTATAATATTAATAATATACTATTATTTATTTGCGCTACTTATACCTATTTCTGCTGAATGCTGAATAGATGTCCTTTTCTTCTGGAACCTGGAATTTAGTGGTATACTATGTTAATTACCACTGCGAGGAACAGCAGCTCACACGCATATCTCACTCGTGATTCGTACTTTGCACTCAAACAAAAACCTGTAGAAGCGGTGTAATTTTTAATAGAATTTTATAATAAAATTAATTCATCACCACTCTCGCTACCAGTGGGAGGCTCCTTTTGCACAGGAAGCCGGCTAGATTATGGGACCACAACGGCGCCTATTTCTGCCGTAAAGCAGTAATATGTTAACATTCTGAAGGGCGCCGTAGCTAGTGAAATTACTGGGCAAATGAGACTTAACATCTTATGTCTCAAGGTGACGAGCGCAATTCTAGTGCCGTTCAGAATTTTTGGGTTTATCAAGAATCCTGAGCGTCACTGCATTGTAATGGATAGGGCGTATCAATTACCATCAGCTGAACGTTCTGCTGCGTCCCTTTTTTTCATTAAAATAAAAATTCGCTGATCCACCGCTGATCCGCTAACTCTCTTTATTGAGAACAAAATGTTTCTAATACCGATCTCTGTTTTTATTATGTTATTATTCGTTGTAAGTTTGTTGGCACGTATCACAACACACACAAAATCATTTAAATAAAAAGGTTTCTAGAGGTTTTCTTTTCTATTTATAAATTAATTTTGGTGTCTGAAAACTACACTGGTATTAAATGTGAGTATGTGTGGGTATGCGTCAAAGTGTGTGTATTGTGTTTATGTGTTTTTGTTAGGATTGTACCTTAAGAAGATATTCGATTTTCCTTAAATTTAAATTCTAATATTTATATTTAAAATAGGATTCAAAATCACTTATTGAACATCAAAAACTACATACCAACCATTCAAAATAGACTGACTTAAGAAGACCTAACGCAAAGATGGGCGGTGGCTATTGAAATCAATGGGGAACACCTGGTAGTCTGGTATGGCACAAGGCACTCTTTTCGATACTTCCCGAGAGTTTATGCAAGTAGATCGGTTGAGCGACTGGCAATTCCGCCGGTTATCTAAAAGACATAGTCAAATTGGCTTTGAAGAAACTGGAGGCCATAAATTGAGCACGGCAATACTTTAACAGATAAAACGATTTGTTAAAGTATTGCCGTGCAATAATACGTACCTACAACATAGCCACTGACACAATATTATTGGTAACTAGCAATGCCCCGCGGTTTCACTCGCGTAGATACCGATCTTGTGGTAGTGGGAAGTCTATTAAGTCGGGCTATAAAATTATTTTTGCTAACATAAAAGTTTAAATTCACTTAATTATTATTTTATTATTGCATTATTTTCTTTAGATTGACATTTAAATCCGTTATATCGTTTCAATAGAATGTACGATTTTAATCATTTAAAAACTATTTTACAGGTATTGAATCGGTATTGAATTAAATATCATATCAGATAAGTATTAGTAATATGAGAGGTATGAATAATATGGTTTGATTAATGTCGGCACTATTACCAACTTTTAAAATGTAAAAAAGTAGTTATAGTGACATAACTGCAGTAGTTGGACATATGGTATCAATGACTTTTTTGTAGATATTGATACTTTCTATAATACTGTAGAATATTTTTTTGTTTTATCATCAATAGTTTCCGCAGCGCACCTGATGACAGATTTTTTATAACAAATTATTTTACACTTTGGGTCAAATTATTTAATTTTTATAACGGATCCCTATTTTTTTGAAAATGTAACATAGTATGTCACTCAGATGCAGCTTTCTAATGGTGAGAAGAATTTTTGAAATCGGTCCAGTAATTTTTGTGTCAAGACATAACAAACATACATACAAAAAAACATATATTTCCTCTTTATAATATTAGTTTAGATGAAGTTTATACATATTCCCAATAATATTCAGTGTGTTGCGTGGTTGTTCAGTATTATTGAGTTCCAGAAAAACTGATTTTGTTAAGCCAATATCGGGGCTAGGCCGGGGTATTGCCAATAATAATATTGTAGTGTGTGGGTGCGCGGAAATATATTATTACATTTTAATAGCAGAATATTGACCGTTCAGGTTTTGGTGCAAAATGGAGGATAAAAACATTCATGTTTTCTTGAATGCTGACAAGTATTTGTTTCTCGTGGGAGTTCTGTTAACAACAGTTTTAACACTATATTATGTGTGAATTATTTTTCATTTATTTTCACCAGAACAAATAATTTTAATGGAACTAACTAGAACTAACGAAGATTTATCTAATAATTCGATAGCAGTATCAAAATCTTCGGTTAATATTCGTTTGTTTTTATAAGACAAAATCTATAAATAATATTTAAGTGGGGCAACAGAGTATGGCACCTTTTTCTTTCTATTTCACATTCATATTTTCCATCTCACTTTTTATAAAAGAGCTGGCAAACTGGCAAAAGGCTCACTTGATGAAAAGTAACCGTTCATGGACATTCGCAACACATTTAAAAATGTATATTAATAAGTAATATATTTTAAATCAAATTACCAAGAATGCAAACTCTTTCACTATTTCCATTCTCTTATGATCCAACAGCAATTTTAATCTTCAAATGATCTTCTTTCGATTATAAAAAATATGTTAATCATTGGCGTTGTGATGACACTTTACTATCAGATCAATCACACGTAATTCAGATGACAATTTCATTCAAAACTGTTGAAACATTGTTCATTGGTTGTAAATTTTTTTAACAAATGCTAGTTTGTTCTGAGAAAATGATTGAAGACGATAGTTAAAAAATGATAGAAATACCACATTTCAAGTTATTTATTTGTACGTTGTACGTTTATTATTATTTTTAGCCTGGGCTTTAACATTATTAATTATTATTTTTATGTCATTTGTTCCAGGTTTATCAATTATTTTGCTTCTGAACTGTATCGAAGTTGCTTTTCTTGGGACGCAGTTACGAAAAGCTAATAGCACAGAGCACTCAGAACTTAGAAATTGTTCTTTAGCCGGGCATACCAGACAAGCAAATTGTACAAGATCCCGAAAACTACTTCATTGTACCAGAGGATTGACCAGTGAATGGTTAAATGGCATTAAGTAAGTTTGCTTGAACTACTTCTGCATTCATAATACGTCTATTCGGCATTGAAAACTGTCCAACTCGCTTTACTTCTTGTGTTCTTATGGTAAAATTATTAAGAGAAAATTTTAAAGAAATAAACATTTTGACTGTTGCATCTCAATATATTCTTGAATAGCTGACCCGGCCGTTGTTGTGCCTTATAAATAATTTTTAGAGTTAGACCGTTTCTTGGACATTGCAACATTATTTCATTTTTACTAAAATAAAAGAATTTTTCTAAAATAAACTTAGCCTAAGTTACTCCTTATTACATCAGCTACCTGCCGATAAGTCCCGTCAAAATCGGTCCAGCCATTTTAGAGATTAGCCGGTACAAACAGACAGACAGACAGACAAAAATTGTAATAAATTTTATTTTGGTGTATGTACCATATACTATATATACATATATTCATATACGTATGTTTTGTACTAAGAAACGGTTATTTCTTCTTCGGTAAGTTCTTATGCCTACTAATTGGGTTTATTCGAGTTAGTAAGTCTCTTATTGGGCGATGAATATTCTATTACAACATGATCCCAGAAAATGTACAAAGCTAATGTGTTACCAAATTCAAAAGAATTGTTAAAAAACGTTTATGTGGTAAAGGTCACTTTAATATAAATGATTTTTTTAATGATACTATAGACTGGGAATGGAGTTAACGTCCTCAGGCTATTTAATTATAAATCGTAATGTATCATACTATCTATACTGGGTGGCCGAGAAGTTGACGTCCAAATCTAAAATTTGAATTAGGCTCATTTTATTGGCCAATGTTCTGGGATGTTTTTAAAAATAGAAGCCATAGGCTCCTCATTTTAGTTTTTTTTTGATACCTTGAACATTTTCATGAATTTAGCTGGAGCAGTTATCTTGAACTTACGACTCAATTCTTAACTAGTTCTGCATTGTCTAAACTATTCATAGTTTCTTATGTGGTTATTGCAACTGTAGTTAATAATTATCAACAATAAAATTAACTAAAAATGTTCAAAAAAATTAGAAAAATGTCCTTAGCCACAATTAGGTGAAAAAAGCGGATAAAAGGGGAAACATATATCTCCTAAATAATAAAATTATTATCTCCTAAACTACGCAAAATACTCATGATGAGTGACGATCACCATGAGGCTTTCAAATTTTAGCTTTTGACGTCAGCTTCTCGGCCACCCTGTATATTGTATTTATTTATTTATTGTTAACAAGAACGGTCTATAACCAATTACACTTATTAACACAGAATATAATATTGTTTACAAATAAAATTAAAAATAACATAAAATTCAATTAACAATAAAAATTTAAACAATGTCAAAAGTAATAAGAAAATTTTAAGTATACACAGATATTGATACAACACGCGAATCAAAGACGTCTCAACCGTTGTCAATCGTCATCTTAAAAAAAATAACATAATGGATTAGTCAAATAGAACAATTCTTAATAATAATAGCAGAAAAATAATAATAAAATGATAATAGCAATAATAATTCCTATTTGTAACATCGTAAATGTAGTCAAAGTGTCTCACTGAACCTCAGGCAAACATTCAAGACTTCCTTCCATGCATCCGCAAATAAGTCAAAGTCAGGAAAGGCTTCCAGCAGCGCATTGAGGGCAGTGAGGGTGCGCGGAATGGGGGAGCTGGCCCGTGCAACTGTCCGACAGAAAGGGACAGCAAGGAGACTGTGCTTCCGGGATCGGCAATAGTTGTCTGGAGTATAGAGCCTGGCCAGCTCATCATGTAGATGCGGAGCATCAGTCAGACCTCGGATTATTTTGCATACCATGACTAATTGATCATTCGCTCTCCTGGTCTTAAGCGAGTTGTAACTAAGGCAGCCCAGGAGGAATGCTGTAGGATACATGAATGGGTAATATCCAAAGTTGTGTTGTACACAAACCTGAGAAAAGTTTTTTGGACCTTTTCAAGTAGCCTGTCATAGGTGGAATAATGGGGGTTCCAAACACATGAGCTTGCTTCTAATTTACTGCGAACTAGCGCACTATACAGAAGGCGAAAGACACATTCTGTTTTAAAATTGCGTGCATTTCTCAAGACAAATCCCAACCGCTGGAAAGATTCATTTGCAACGGTTGTTATATGATCTTTAAAGGTGAGCTGTTGGTCAAATGTGACACCTAGATCTTTCATTATTAACTATAACTACATTAAGAAAAAGCTACTACACTTAAAGCAATAACATCTCAAAGTGCATATTGGGCACTTTTAGATGGGGAAAAGTACTGAATTTATCTTAAATACTCTGCCTCACTTAAATTGTTATGTACATCTGACCTACAACAAGGTCTAAACAGCACACCGTTATTTTGCGAAAATTGTGGTAGTTTTTTTTAAGTTGTTTAAAGTATTTTTTTTAAACTCAGAACTCCGATTAAGGGTTGGTCTCCGCTGCGCTCCAAGTATTTGGTGTTTTATTAATTTCAATGTTAAGGCGCGGACTGACTTGGATTGTAAACGCTACAACCAATAGTACAATATTTGTGTTGATCATGAGTCTAAGCTGCAAGTGGGCATTTGTTTTACTGGTTTTCTTTTGTTTATTCAAAATATACATATAAATTGAATAATTGTTCGGTTTAAGTTTTAGAAAAATACTAATTCTATTAAATTATTTAAAAAAGAATGTTGTTATCGCTGAAAATTCAGAATTTTTTAACTCCAAAGTTTATTTTTGGGAAGCAACTTCCAAATTTTTTATTGGAAATTTCAAATTATTTATAAACATTCTGTTCAGTTCAAATTTTTATTTAAGTACTTCTTTTTGTAATGTATTTTTTGCGTTGGAATATTTTCATTGCGTTACTTTGTAATCGACTCTCTTAGAAACGAATTTTTGTGGATATTGTGGTAAGACCGCGCCTTAAATAACACGAACCGTATGTTACAAAGCTTGAGAGATGCCACTGAGTGTCAATATGCCACGCACACAAGCATCTAATAGTTAAAAAAAAGCTAATTGCCGTAATAAAAAAGCTATTGTTCTTAGGTAGTGCGGTATTTTGGAGCGTAGTGGAGACCGATCCTTAATCTAAGGCTCAGACATTCCTTTGTGAGCTTTTTTTAGAAATGACGTCAAACATCTGAAATTGATGGATTGGACAGGGCCGTGTATTAACGTTGATGATATTCAATACCACTTTCCAAACTTACACGCGCTTGACATTGTCAATAGTTCAAGGCTGGTGACATTCAAAGGGCAGTTTTCTCCATCGAGTAAAATTGAGGTAACACAATTTTTATAATATAACATCTTAAGCCTTTTTTTATGAAAATAAGGAACGAGACGAGCAGGACGCTGATGGTAACTGATACGCCCTGCCTGATACAATGCAGACAGGATTCTCGAAAAACCCAAAAATTCTGAGTGGCGCTACAATTGCGCTCGTCACCTTGAGACATAAGATGTTAAGTCTCATTTGCCCAATAATTTCACTATCTACGGCGCCCTCTAGACCCATACACAATAATGTTTACATATTACTGCTTCGCGGCAGAAATAGGCGCCGTTGTGGTACGCATTATCTAGCCGGCTTCCTGTTGCATAAAAAAAAAGGGGTGTGCGCGCGCATCGTAAAAATTCACTCTCATTATTTTTCTCCATCGCGCCAAAAGAAGTATAACTTCAAAAAAATAGAAAAAAATTACAAATTTGCTTTTCATATCTCACTTTTACCAAAACTAATAAGTTGCTCAAAATGGTTTCCGTTGACTCCAATGCATAAGTTGATACGTCTGTCTAATGACCTAACTGCATATTTTGATACCATGACAGGATTTATCCTCGATAGAATCAACAAAAAAAGGAAGATTTCGAACGAAAAGTTTGAATTATGAGTTTTCTTCCGTGTAAAAATAAAACAGAAAATTTGGTATTTCTTTTCATTTTTAGTAATATATTTCTTTGCCCAAATTCATCCTTATCAATAACATAGTCCAATAATACAGGTGTAATTTTTTTGAAAAATCATTCGAGTCCATTTCCGTCAAGAGGTAAAGAAATTTTAAAAAACTAAATATGCAGTTATTGGTTTCTTATAAAAGTAGTCATCCTTTCATGAATTTCCTTTAAGTCTCGTAGTTTCCGACTTGGCCATCACCGCCCTTCTCATAAAACCACCCTGTATATTTTGTTACGTAATTACGTACAGAAGAGAGGGAATTCAAATATATAGCTTCCAATAAATGAGATCGGCAAATACAATTCACGCAAGGCTCAGGCGGTCCTGTGGGATCAATTGCAAATTACAGACACGTTATCCTTCTAAGCCGGCGTAAAAACGTTATCACTAGTTCTTTGATTAGTTTATTGCAAATACTACATTGCTTACAGATAAAACAAATCATATAACTAGTTTTACAATACTATGATAACATTAAATTAAAACTATCATTATGGGAAAGTGTACCAACAATACTGGCAGCCCTTCCACGTTGGATAACTAGGCTAATTGGTTGACCGAAACAGCTTTTTTTTAATGAAAATAAGGGACGAGACGAGCGGGACGTTCGGATGGTAATTGATACGCTCTGACCATTACATTGCAGTGCCGCTTAGGATTCTTTAAAAGCCCTAAACATTCTGAGCGGCACTACAATTGCGCTTGTCACCTTGAGCATAAGATGTTAAGTCTCATTTACTTGGTAATTAGCACCTAGCTACGGCGCCCTTCAGAACTAAACACACTAATGTTTACACATTACTGCTTCGAAGCAGAAATAGGCGCTGTTGTGGTACCCATAATCTAGCCGGCATCCTGTGCAAGGGAGCCTCCCAATAGTCCCACTGAAGTTAACTGCCAGCGGTTGGGTTTCCAGTAGCCCTATTGAGACGCGTAAATAGTTCGTTGTAGACTTTATATACTTTGCTTTCAGATATTGTCTATACATGGCTTGACGTCATTGTGGGAGGTACCATCGCAAGTAGTCAGCGGGATGTCCGATCTTAGAGTATTAGATCTTCGAAGCAATGTTTTGAGACACATAAAAGCTTCTACTGTTAGAGGGCCAAAGAAATTGAAGCACGTGTATCTTAGTGGTATGATTTATATTTCAATAACGTCTAATATTTTTTTTTATGAAAATAAGGGACAAGCAGGACGTTCAGCTGATGGTTCTTGCTACGCCCTGCCCATTACAATGCAGCACCGATCAGGATTCTTGAAAGATCCAAAAATTCTGAGCGGCACTACAACTGCGCTTGTCACCGTATTTCACTAGCTACGGTGCCCTTCAGATCAAAACACAGTAATGATTACACATTACTGCTTCACGGCAGAAACGGGCGCCGTTATGGTACCCATATCTTAGCCGGCATCCTGTGCAAAGGAGCCTCCCAGTCCACTCCCACTCTAGATTTTTTGTAATAATCTTTTTTTTTTTACGGAATTGAAATACAATTTAGCATTCGAGTTACTTGAGAGAGGGGTTGTACTTTTCATAGCGTACTAGACTTGAACCGTTGACTCTCACCAGGGTAGCCCGGTATGTACCAATCTGTTTCCAGTTTTCCAATTACAATTTATTTGATGCTTTATAAAAACATTAACGTTTGTATTATTATTCTGGTATTACAAGAGAGTATGGGCAAATAATATATAATAGTACAAGAACGAAGCCTCAGCCCGCAAAATCAATTAAAGAAAATGAGACTCTTGCGGTCATACAATAAGGTGTAATTCAAATCGCACAACGCTTTCACCTAGAAGTTGCCCCTCTGTCTATCTCATGACTTTTTATAATATATTTTTTTTTGTCTAATAATAATGCTTTCACAAACCACCAGGTGACCTATATGTATATGCTCGTTTGTAAAGAGGAGGCTCTTTAATAAAAAAGATTAAAAAGTTAGGATAAGCAAGAGAGCATGCCTATTAATACATTCCCTTTACTCTATAGGAAATCTTATATTCGAAAATTTTAAAATGTAAGGTTGGATCTTGAGCCGTGTTATCATGTGGAACTAAAAATGCAGTCAAAGGTGGAGAGAGCTGGCACATCCCTCAAACAATTGAGTCAAGCAGAGATCTCTTTCAGCCTCAGGCTTATGACAATTGCATATCCAGATTTAATGGATTGGCAAGACTAATGTGATTGCACTGATCCTCAATGTTCTCATATTTCTTTTTAAATTCCACTAGTTCTGTATTAATCATTCTTTATTATTTTTACACATTATGTTGAAATTACTTGTTTTGGGGAACCCTTTTTTATGTTATAATTTTTGACCTATGTCCTGCAGTGTATTTATTTTCCTCATAAAGTTTATTATTATTATAATTATAATGCAGTGTTCTAAGTTAGTTCTCGAAGCACTTATACCAATTCCCTTCGATGTACAACAAACATATATAAATAACGCCAATGTGTTAATAGGTGAATGCAACGTAGGTACAAAATATAGTTTGCGCAAAGCTTTCGGCTTTTCAAAGGGTCGTTCATTTAAAATTTGAATGAATTTTTAAACCGGTAAATCGCCTTACTGGCCAATTCTAAAGTCTTTTTGCGACTGCAGTCATCAGTAATTTACATTAGTAGGTATACCATAAATCTGGGACATACTTTATATTATATTCTTGCTTCCGTAATTCCGCCACGAAAACCAAATGATATATTATATTATATATGATGTTTACTTAATATGTTTCCACCAAATTTCCATCTGACCTGTAGCAGACAATGATATTAGCTTTTATTTTCTTTGGGTATTGCAAATATTTTTCCGTTGCTAAGTAGAATTATAATTAGTGTATGGTTTGGTAAGGCCCACAATCCCAACCTAATTACGTGTTTGTTTTATGATGTGTATACGACGTCATCGCATAATTTGTCCTTAGAACCACAGTCTATATTTGTTGGTACAACGTTAATTATAATATTATGATTATATTATTCAGCCGCCTTTATTCCCAATGTTAATTATTTTATACAATGATTCATGGTTTTGAGAATACATACTATGATAGATTTACATAGTGCCTTACAGATGTAATAATATTTTTGTCATAATAAATATTGGCTTACGTATTAGAAATAGACATATTATTGTATTACGTTTATGCATTCTTTCGACGGACTGTCAAGCGTTTGGTTTCCTATGACTTAATTAGCTTTACTCAATCATTTTTTTTGTTTAAAGTCTTATTTCTTCAATTGAAACCCCATCTTGGGTTCCAATTGTATACCTCTTCCTCCAACTTTTAAATAGAACTACGTTTTAAGCAGTTTCCGAAAAGTGCTTGCCAACTACGGCTGCATAATCTGTCTATAATTTTCTTGGTCTGACCTTTAGTCTTTTGTTAAAGATCCAGGCTACCTTGATAATTCAATCATCTTTTATCTGTAATACGCGATGGTTGTCCTGACCTAGGCTATTTCAGCTTTAAAATGTGATGAAAGACTCCTGAAAATTTTATTTTCTCTCTTATAAACGCGCTTTTATTTACTTCTTGAGCGATTTTTGGCATATTTCCGCACTGGATTTTGGTAATAGGGTGTGTTGATTGTAGAGAGAAGTTACCTTTCAATAATTGATAGAGAGACCAAAGACGCTATCTAATTCCAGATAAAGTTAATGTCAAACAAACTAAACCTATCACATAACTTAAAAGAAATATTGTACACTATTATTATTATAAGCAAAATTTGCTGGGCCCTTTTAAATTAATTATAATATTCATAGATAAAGAAATATGACTCAAATTCTCTAATTTGATTTGTGTTGCTAGGAAATGATCAAAAGCAGTGAGTTAATAAGTTTTAGAATACTGTCTTCCCAGTTAAACAATTCATTAGGGCGTTGAGTAGAATATGACGTTGATTAAAGAAGATGTTTCCCCCGTCCTTTATGTACCTATACTTTATGAAGTATCACGAGGAAAATGTTCAATGATAGGACGTAACTCAATGACAGACACAAAGAAAACAATCTTGAATCCAATGACACTATTGTCTGAATGATCAATGATAATTGATTAATTTTTCTAATTTTGGTACTTTATGTTCGTTATATCAAACCAAATACCACTTCTTTTTTATATTAGACGAGGCAAAGGGGAATGTAACTCGTCTGATAGATAGAGAAAACTGCCGCTCATTAAAATCTGTAGTAAGCGATTTAAGAGAATAGATGCATACTGACTTTGAATTTAGAGTATGATAATCGCGCGGTACTGGATTGTTGGACATCATCTGGTGCGGGACAAATTTCGTAGTTAGACGTGATGCTCGTGGTGTTTATATTCAGTCTAAGAACTCCTCAGAATACTGCTCATCATCGACATATCCGAAATATTTATATTATGACGCAGGCTGTATAATTTTATCATTTACCCACGCAAGAAATGAATTGTTTTTTGTTGTAAGCCGATTGGTTTCAGAAGAAGTATCATTTAGTTCTATTCTAGTTCGCGATACGCCGTACTGTCGAACCGTCTCACACTACACTCACCCTGATGAAGGACCTATGAATGGCCCGAGACTAGTCGGTACCAATGCTGATGAATAGTGGATAAATCCGATTCAAATAATGAACTTATTGTGATTTCTCACGAACGTGTTAATACTTTAAATAACATTAATGACGAAACATATAAAATGATCGTTCTGGAATGCAACAAGAACCAGATGACGTAGTCACTTAGCCTTTCAGGTTATATTTTAAGTGCGTTTTGCACACCTTGTTTATGACAAGAATTTGTTATTGATCCTTTTCAGATAACAAATGGGACTGTAGTGATGGTGGTTTGGATTGGCTAGCGATGGAAAACGAAAACAGTACAACCAGGAAAGTGATAGTTGATTACTATCAGTTGGTGTGCCATCAGCAACTATACAAAGGAAAACCCTTACACAAAGTTATGGATATTATTAAAGTTAGTAATACTTATTTTGAAATAATTTAAGGCTGAGATCTATACAGCGTACTTAAACTTTGCTCAGACTTTACTTATTACTTAAAACTTAGCTGAATGTGATAAAATGCAAACTTGATTGTTCCATTGGGCTGTCATTTGGGCTTTTGCAATGTTGAATCAATTACTTTATAATTTACTAAACATTAAACAGAACTGTCTGGTAACCCAGGTGCGTTCAACTATCGGTAGTTGAACATCGGTGTTGGTGTTGACTCAAAACATTTTCGAGATGCGCTTGCCGTCTTATGTGATCTTACCAAGGCTTTCGATTTCGTTGAACACTTATATTGGTCGAAAACTTGTACAACCGTTGCTGGTGATATTCCGATATATTCCCAGTCCATATCTGCTATAGTATCTAACTATGTTGTATGAAACATGTTCTCATACTATATTTATAAACTTATTTACCTTTGAATTGTAATAATAGATTTTTCCTGCATTTATGCTTTATTGATTTATATTTTCTTAGTTACTCCTTTTTTGCATGAGATGATTGAGTATATTATAATAGTAATAGGATATGAGTGAGAAAGAATGATAAGCGACGCTATTTTTATTATTTTCTTTACATGGCTTTTCAGTCATAACCATGATCGTAACAGAGGCAATGAATGCAAACCTTTTGTTTTGAGTTTTGAGGTTTTCCTCAAGAAGATCTTAATTGGATAAGGTTGACGGTGAAAGCTATTCTTTGTCTGAACACATTTTAATGATAAAATGTCACAAATATTTCAAATTACAGCCCAAATTCAATATAATACATTGTTAGATAAGAAAGGCATATCTTATTTTAAGTAATGCTTAGTTTTTTGCAATAAATTTTATTTGATTTACTTTTTCATTCAATAACAATAATTGATTTGCATTACATACTAGTTCTAGGCTAGTTATTCTAATAAAGTACATTCAACATTTGAAAAAAGAATAGTTTAAGTAACATGATCTAAATTGTTATAAAAAATTATACAATGTGACTATTTTATTTGTTTGAAGTTACAGAAAAAAAAAGTGGAAATAAATAAGTAGTTAACTAGTTAATTATCTAACACAAACTATTATCTACCACGGTCGTAATTTTTTTAACTTTTGTTCTATATGACCTACACGTACACGTGTCGTGGAATATGTCGATGTCATGATCGTTGATATCGGTAACTGTTGTGGATACTCTATTAAAAGGACCGTTTTGTGTCACATTCGCTCTAGAATAACTAATTGAAAATATTTAATTGATTGTCTTGGTAAGCATCTTGGAATAGAGAAATTTAAGTAAGATATTAAATAAGGTTATAATATGTATCCGAGTATAAATTTAAAAAGGCCGCAAAGATCCAGAATTTTCGTCTGTTGTTGAGAGAAAATTATCGTGATCAATTTGAGATGCGGGCATCTTTGTATGACAGGAATTTCGTAAATGATTCTTGAATTGTTTCCAAACGTATTACGTGGCATTTATAGAAAAGGTTCCATAGAACGAGTTTTATAATTAATCGTTAAAAATTTTGGAGCATGTGTTCAATATTGAAACTGGGCGATATTTTGATGTTATCTCTATGGGCCTTTTAATATATAGGAACTATATATTAAAAGGCCCATATTTTTGAGAGTCACCGACTCCCTCTTCTTCTAACTTCTTCACTCTTGTACACGATGTGATATCTGATTCTTCAATGGGAAAAGATAAAACCGAAATAAACTGCTTCAATACTTAAATTTTAAAATAATGTAAACAATTACCATTCTCAGATGGTTCGCGTAACTTGTCCTGACCCTTGTGCTTGCGCAATGACCCACGTGGTCTCCAATCGTGCTGGAGTCATCATTCCAATGATCACTGCCGACTGTGCAAAGAAAAACCTTGAGACTGCACCGGAAAGCCTTCCGCCTAGTACCACCACATTGAGACTTGAAGGAAATAAGGTCAGTTTCTTTTTTATTGGAACAAACACAAACTAGGAGATCACCTGATGGTAAATGATCATTCGTATCCAGCTTCAACACCCCCGGTGTGATTACAATTTGCTGGCCTAAACAAAGTTACATTTACTTTTTTAAGTACTTCATTTCAACTTAGAAAAACTCACATTTATCACATACATACTCTTGCAATTATGAATTTGTAATCGTCGGATTATATCTTTTCAGATTCTTTTTCAGAGATAATAGCCTTATTTTTATTGAATAAGGCGTTACTTATACAAAATTTTTGGAAATTATTGGAAATCCATAATTATACAAATTATTTAAGTTTTCTTTAGTGTTAGTAAAATAAACAAAAACGTTTAATTAATTCAGAACTTTATCCCGTCCCACCACAATCAAATACTAAATATGTGGGTAGTTTGACATATATTGGTCCAATATCGGATAAAATAGCTAAAATATTTAGGAAAAACAATATTAATGTGTCCTTCCGAACGAATCACAATGTCAGTCGAATATGTAATGGCAAAGATCGATTAAATAATTCCGAAAAATCCGGCGTTTATAAACTAAGTTGTGACACTTGTAACGGGGTATATATAGGTCAAACAGGTCGAAATTTCGAAATTAGATTAAAGGAACATATTGCCGCATTTACGAATAATCATCCCGAAAAATCAAACTTCGCGAAACATTTAATTGATACAGGTCACTCACTCGGAAACAATAATAATTTTAATATTTTGCATACATGTGAAAAAGGATTTCGCTTAAATGTGTTAGAGCAATTAGAAATAATAAAACACAAAAATAACAATATGTTTACATTGTAGAATGAACAAACAAATTTAGTCCCATCACCTTTGTTACGTGTCTCTTCCGGGGGTAATACGTCACAACAGCCGACCAATCACAGCGCGTAATTTCATGGGGCGAGGGTATAAAAGAGCGGCTTCCGGCTCATTTGATTCAGTCTCGTGCCAGATTTTGGCGAGACAACACTTCCTGAGGATGCCTCGTGTAGAGGCGAAACACGTGTCGAATTGTTTTAGGGACAAATATTGGCGGAATTAACACTAAAGAAAACTTAAATAATTTGTATAATAGCCTTATAATAAAACTACGATACAATGCAACATCTCAAGCTCAAGGTCCAATAAATGATATTAAACATTTAATTATTATTTCACTATCCAATTTTATTTAATAAGATATTGTAACCAGCGCCTCACCACGTTAATATAATATGCGTCGACAAATTTTACCGAAAGTCACTTACTTATTGCGACATTTAAATATATCGGTATATATTCCCCTGGCACATTCCCTATTTGGGGTCGACCCTCCTGATACAAGATCGCCACTGTTTGCGTTCTTGGGTCATTGCTGGCGTTAGGCCTAGCATCGTCATGTCTTTGTTAACAGTTCTAGTCCTCTTCGCCTCATCCATATCCATGACTCGTCTCGTCATCTGGTGTTCGTCCCTACGCATTACATGCCCATCAGCGTAATCGGCCTTCCTGCATTTTATGAAGTATAGGTGTAATTTTAAAGGTGCCTCGGATATATTCAGTACAAATTTTGTCTGACCCTGTAACACCCCCAGACCAACGCAACATTTTCATTTCGGTGACATGCATTTTTTGTTCGTCACACTTTCTCACTTATACATTTAAATATATCGGTACATAAGGTCTTTTGTTGAGGGTTTTATGGATTGTAATGTAAGGATTAATTATATCTTAGTCTTACAAGTAACAAAGAAGTATATTACAATAACTAATCTGAAATATTCCATCATTTTTATACCAGATACATTCTTCTTATTTTGATTGCAATGGTTCTTAAATTTACTTTCAAAATTTTACCGTGTGATTCCTATTTGATATAGAAATAATTCAGATTTTTGTATTCGTTTTATTTCTGCTTTTTTAAGTCTATATTGGTATAAGTTTAAATGAGGAGTAATAAATTAGAATCAAATTGTGAACACTGGGTAAATTCGCGAATTGAAGCTGTAACGTAGAGTCTACATTTCATCATTTCAATCATTGTATCATTTCTGTCTTATCATCATCATATTATTTCGCCTGTCAAGATTTAAAAGCAGAACCTTCGCACTTTCAGTTGCAATGGTCCTGACATCAGCTTATCTATTACCATTTGCATCAACTCTTTGGTACAGATCCTTAGCATAGTAGACATATGTAACAGTGCGGAAACTACCTACAAACGTTCGAAATGACACACTCACACAAACATGCGCATCGACGAGGCTCCTTAGTGGTTTTCGCGGTGTTGCAGTAGCGAGTGCCGCGTTAAGACGAAAAAAGAAAGAAAAAATGTTTATTGACGTCATTATACATTCTGATTATAGTTCTTAAAGTTATACTATTCTAATTATAGTATATAATATTATATAATTATATACGAGTGTCATATTGTTAGTTGTTTCCGCGTGGTATACCAGCCGTTGAACTCGGCTCCATCAAAACCGGAGCTATCGTTTTTTATGAGTGTGCTTTAATGGTTTTCGAGGATATTTTGTGATATATATATATTTATTTTGTACAAAAAATAGTTACCAAAATGTGTTTTGTTATGGTTTTCGTGGGTGGATCTCGAAATGGGTGCCATATTTGTAATTGACACTCCCGAAAATCTTGAAAATGATACCCATATCATTTCTAGGGATTTTTGTACTACTTTGAGCTTTTATTGATAGGTTTTTATTTTTATAACCTTTTTACTATCAATACAATCTACTTTTAAATTACAAAATAACCAATATACCCATATTACCCAAATAGCACCCGCATTTATTGTAAAAGTCACATCCGCCATCTTGGATCTCAAAATAGATGTCATATTCGTTATTGGCACTCCCGAAAACCTCAAAAATTCATCTCGTTTTATTGAAAAAGTTATATCCATCATCTTGTATCTCGAAATAGATGTTAATTGTTCTTAATTGACACTCACGAAAACGATAATAGCCCCGTCTAGACATGAACAGGTAGAAGAGAAACTTCAACTGACAAAGTTTTAAAAGAAATATTTCGAAGTTTCCCGTCCAGTTAAAAAAATATCTCATAAAAAACATTCAATAAAATGTTGTTTTAAAATATTACATAACAGTCATCATGTAGGCTATAATATCACATTAGACATTGTATAGCTAGCATACATAGACTATACATAAAAATCTTACGCTTTTTACTTTTTTACGCTCCGCAAAGCCCAAAAATGCAGTCGAATTGACAAACTCTTTTTTTAAAGTCGGTTACAAAAATAACATGACAACCCTATTGCTTCAATAGAGTGTAGGCAGGAGTGTAAATAAAGTGTAGGAGTGTAAGTAAGTATTTCATCAACAAGGCTTAGTTTCGACACTCTTACATATGTTTACTGTGCCCTTAGGACTTCAGTATATCAGCAAAGTGATTACGGAATTTAAGTATCCTTTGTTCCCAAGGGGTTCACTCATATTAACTTCTTAAATTTGTGTACTTAACATACTTTCATGCATCTTTACCATCCTTACTACCTACGTACATTTAGATGAGTAAGGCAGATACATAAACTAGGGTTGCCACCCTATACTATAATATTAGTACCTACTATTATTAAAAAAAATATAGTAGGTAAAACCACTATAGTTTATCAACATGGCCACAGAGAGCATAGTTTTCAGTGTTTAGTATATTAATAGAACCACTATCGGTGAAAAAAGCAGAATTAATGGTGTTCTGTAATTTACAATTAGATTGTACTGACAATTATAAAGAGTTCCATAAAAATCAAATCCTATAATTAAAAGCTCAAAGCAGTACAAAATATTCATAGAAACGATTTTATAATATATTTTTTTAATTTTAATTCCCTGTTTACTTTATTTTTTTGGTACTGAATCCAAAAATAATAAAATTTCGGTTTAAAAGAAGTAGGCAGCCCTAAGCTCAACTCATCTCTTTTCTCGGCTTGAAACCCTAAAAAGGCGATGATATGAATGATCTCAATATTTAACTGCAGGTCTGTAATGTCGGTATGTTTTTGCAATAACAATACTTGTTATTGCTAAATAAAAAATTCAATGCTTTCAGCAAAAAAGTAGGTGTTATGTTACCTTTTAACTAGAACGAATATTTGCTTATGATATGAAATCTGATGCAATTGCACAAGTTAGTTGGTTACACGTGACAGCTCTGAAAGCATTAATAATTGTAAACAGAATATATATATAGATGAAATCATTGAAATGAAAAAGTCAAATAAACTAAAATTATTAGTTTGATCATGAAGAGATTGGATGAAAGAAGATTGGCTGAACAACATTTAGAGCTGATGTAGATGGAAATCAAAACAATTTGTTAATTTTAAAGTACTAACCCTCACTTCTGGGATTAATTCGTAACCAAAATTTATGAACAATGTGGGACTCGAACCCGCGACCTCTCGGGTTCCGTCCGAGCGCTGTTTCAAACTGAGCCAACTGTTCGAGTACGCATGGATCGCAAAATTTGGTATATCTTGTCCAACTCTCAGGTTGTGGCTCCATCTACAGGATCTACTTTACAGTTGATGACCTGCACAACCCCAATATTTGAATATTAGGAAGTTGAGTTGAGATGTCGCTCTTTCAAATCTAAAAAAAATTGTTATTTTTAAAGTGATTCCTTTACTTCTGGGATTAATTATACAAAATTTATTTGTATGTAGATGGAAATATTAGAAAAGGTCGATCTAGGCGTACATTCCACTATCAGTTCGGTGATATTGCACTGAAAAGGGGACAGCCAGATCAAGAGGATCTATCAAAATAAGAGAGCAAGCAGCTGCCTACCCCTATATTGCATTCAAACTTTTTTTAAAGAACATAATATAAATAGAGGATTATTAAAAATATCGACGCTGTTAACTTTGAGAAGTTACCTCTTTAGCTAACCTTGGGCGCAGTATACTAGCAGAGCAAGAGCCCGTGGACCCCAGATCTACGTCATTTTATAAAAGTTGAAGGTTTGTCAGCGCATGCTCCCAACACAGGTAAGAACGATGGTCCATTATGGAATTTGGGTTGCAGTGGCTTTGTCAGGTAAACGGTACTAAAGGTGTGTAAAATACCGATCTAAATACATCAAAGAATAAAGTGCGATTTTTCGGTATTACCTTCAGAATATTATTAAAAATCACGTTATTCATTGCCAGACACTTAACAGCGTGGCAACCCCTTGCCATTTTAGTTACGTCATAGTATAAAAGCTGATTTTTCTATATAATACTTACGTAATAAGTAGATGATGTTTCCCAATTAGCCAGACACTTTTGATAGTTGCCAGACGTGGCTTTGGTAGATAAACGAGTGAAGTCATCGCCTCGGCGGTGCTCTGGCTGGGATCGGTTGGTCCATGGTGTCTCATCCGGTGATATCCTGCTGCAGTGCCATCGAGCTCGCATAGTAGGATGGTAGGTCCATGGTTGAGCCCGCCAGTAGTGTACCGGTGAGCGCACATCAGCCAGCGGGCAGGAAGCATTCGTGTCCTAGGAGACTAGGTCACGTGGTAGTCCTCTTATATCCGGCGGTCATCGATGGTATGGCGTGATGCCACGCAGATGCTGGGATCGCGCTCCATCGACGCGTGCCAACAAAGAGGTGCTCAGGTGATGAACGAAGTTGTCCAGGCTCTCCATGCGCAGATCTCTGGAGATCACCTGATTCCGTACAAAGCGTGGATCCGAAGATGGTGCGGAGCGTTAGCGACTGCTGCGCTGTGGCCGCGTAGATGAGTCACGTGCGAACGTACGCCTTGTATATATACCCACAGCTTCGTACGGAGAGGCAGGTGGGACGCCAGCACGGGGCGGAGAAGGTTCCGTGCGGCGCGCATCTGGGCGACTAAATTCGTTTTCGACAGGTTACTATCGATGGTCACGCCGAGGTATTTGGCCTTCGGGTATTATTCGACGGTCTCGCCCATGAGTGACACCGGGAGCGGCCATAAGTGCGCCCGCCCGATGGAAATTGCCTGAGTCTTCGCCACGTTGACCTTGAGTCTCCAGTCCTTCAGCCAGGTAGGAGGTGCGTTCAGTGCTCGCTGCATCTTCAGCGCTGCATGCGGGGCATTCAACGAGGTGGTAATGAACGCTGCGTCGTCGGCATACAGCGCTAAAATCACGCCGTCGGTGACTGGGGTGTCATCCGTTTATCTGCTGTAGTTACGGCCGACAGGCAGCTTCCCTGGGGCACGCCGGCTCGGATGGGGCGCTCCGTGGAAAGAGCGTCTTCCACTGCCACTTGGAAACATGTCTTCCAAAAAGGAGGCTACAGTCTTAGCTACTCGGCGGGGAGTAGTAGTCGTGGACAGCTTGTACACGAGGCCGGCGTGCCAGACGCGATCAAACGCCTTCTCCATATTGAGGAATACTGGGACTGACTGCTCTCGCTTATTGTAGGCGGTAGCGAGGTGGTGCAGTACCCTCGTCGTCAAATAAACTTTATTCAACTAAGCGCTTTTGAATCAATACTATAAATATTTCTTTTAAATTACTGAATCTACCTCAAGTTCGGAAAAGTAAAGCTCGTGAGAAGTGCTTACAAGAAATTCAACGGCCAATATTTTCAATGTCTGTAATATACATATCAAATTAGTATGTAAGGTATTAATCGAGTTTAATTAGTATCAAATATTTCATAGAGAGTCATAAAAAATAAGCTGTATAAATATAAATTATCATATATTGGATGCGTCAACCATTAGAGTTTGCATTCGTTGTTTGTGTTAGGATGCTTTGTGAACATGATGGTCTTTTTTTATATATATTATAATAATATATAATTTTTTATATATTTTTTTTTATATATTTTATATATATATTTTTTTATATAGGGGGCAAACGGGCAAGAGGCTCACGGGATCGGGAGCGGTGAGGCAACCGCCCATGGACATCCGCAACAACAGGTGTGTCAAGAAATGCGTTGCCGGCCTTTAAGGTGGGAGTATGCTGTTGTTGAATGATTTCTGTAATAATTCCAAAGAACAATGATGTATTAAATATAATAGGTCGACCTGGCACTACAAGCAGCACCCGTTCACGAGTTGGCGCATGGACTAGCCATCTTCCCTTCTTTTCTCACAGAATATCCTAATTGTACCACTTGAACCCGAAACTTGAAGCTCAGCAGGATGCACTTGGTACAGATGCATTTATTAATAAAAAAAATTAAAATGTGTGCAAATTAATTAAAAAAATACTATTAAAACGAAACCTGTAACTGCACAACCACTGAATATTAATATTACCTCGGAGTAACACGAAATAAAAAATTGTATAGTCCAACGTGTACTACAAGTAAACAAGTAAAAATAAATGGTTATATTAACTCTTCTCTATTTCGAGTATACATCGTCTTAACAGTAACAAATGAAATAGCAAAATTTGATACATAAACGATGTTATTCTTAGGTACATTGAGTTTTTATTGAGTTGTCAACGAAGCAAACGAAATTCTTAGAAATGTATCGTAAGTCGTAACTGAACTGCTAATTTAGCTCGCACTAGCGATAAGCGTGGGGTCAAATAACTATTCATAACATCGGTTCTGTAAGTATGTACTTGAAACTTTTTATAATCGGGTCCTTGTTCATGGCTGTCATTGTAACTGATTGACTGATGAACGATTTGGAAAAACAACGCTATTGGTTGTATACTTGTATCCCACAATGGATGTATAGAATATTTGTCCGTTTGTCTGAAGTATTGTATAAAGAATATAATTTTTTTATGGAATAGGAGGACAAACGAGCGTACGGGTCACCTGGTGTTAAGTGATCACCGCCGCCCACATTCTCTTGCAATACCAGAGGAATCACAAGAGCGTTGCCGGCCTTTAAGGAAGGTGTACGCGCTTTTTTTGAAGGTACCCATGTCGTATCGTCCCGGAAAACCCCCACCCGGAAGCTCATTCCACAGCTTTGTAGTACGAGGGAGAAAGGTCCTTGAAAACCGCACTGTGGAGGACCGCCACACACATCCAGATTGTGGGATGATATCCTAACTTGTGTCGTGTCGTGCGAAGGTGGAATTCGGCGGCAGGAATCAGGATAAACAGCTCTTCGGAACACTCCCCGTGATAAATGCGGTAAAAGACACACAATCATTAAAAATGAATTAGGTATTTGTGCTTATTTTCGATCGTCTCACAAATAATAAAGATATCAAAGCAAATTAAATAATTTTCAGATCCATTCAGATAAAAGTTTTAGTTTCATAAGCCATTACTTTTAATAATTTATCTTGCTTCTATCGTGTAAACATCGTTATTTTAAAATCACCAAAAAACTGGTTAATCAGTTACGTTAAAGTGACCAAACACATTTATGAAAGAAATAAAATTAGAAAATTAAAATTTATCAACATTACACTTTTGAATTCCGCTTTTGATCATTTTTGTAGTTTTGCATAAACTAAATTTAAACAAAAAATATAACACGAAGGATTTATTAAGTGCTCTTTGTCATCCAATAATTTAATTAATTAATTTATTATGGTTATGTGAGTAATCTATCTATATATACAAGGTGAAACTAAATGGGTATACTATGCTTTGAACCAGACATTCCTTAGGTCATCTCTAATGACTATGTGAAGTCAGATATGAATTAGGATTATAATTTAATACAATATTTAAAGTGCTAAGTTTTCGCAAAAACTATGATTCCCTCAACCCTAATCAGCTGTTTTTTTTTGAACTCTCTTTGACCTTAAATAGATGAAAAACGTAGATGTGACATAATATCAGATAATAGTAAAATGCCTACGATAGTAGTAGGGATTCGCCGGTTCTGGCTCACAGTAGTAGGGATTCGCCGGTTCTGGCTCCTCGATTCTGGCTCACTTGTTCATCATGCCTACTAAAAAAAAAAGAAGTTTGGTGTCAAACTGGGGGTTTTGATGTATTTCCGAGCGATTGCGCTGATTCGTTTTTCGATATATCTTATAGTTTCAAAGTTAGCTTTTTAAATTAAACAGATCCATAATCATTAATAATCACTGGTCATTAAGCTAATGATTGGTGAGCGACTCAATGTCTAAATTTCCATGAACGTGATACAGGTAATTTACTAATTACCTTTATCACATTCGTTACTACGATTAAAAAGACAGTTTCTGTATTTATTATTTATTTTTAAAACATGACTTAAATAAAGTATATAATAAAACATCATTGCAGATTGTATCATTTTCAAAATATTTGATGAAATCATTCAAACTCTTCTTATTAAACTTAAAGTATAGATACATTATACAGTACTCGCCACACACTGCGGTACGAGTATATTCATTCTGTACTCTTGCAGTATTGTAGTTATACATTCTGCAATTCCTTTGTAAAAACATCAGCTGGAATTCCTGAGGTGGACGACCATATGAATCGAGGTATTGTCCAATACCCTGCTCATCAATGTGTATTGCAACCCAGTGAGTGCCTGGCTTATTATCACTATCTAAATTGCTGACAATATAACAGGGCGTTACAACATATATCGGCAATCGGTTTGCCGCGTAAACATTATTTTTAATACTGGGATCGATTTTGTTCAAATAATTATGTATCTCGATTGTATTCATATTAGTTGAGAACAAGGTCTTGTCAGTTGCGAGGATTGAATAGTTATGTGGATCATAATAACATAAGCACTCAATAAATAAGGCTTTAATGTATCTTATTCATGTATTTAAAACTTATATGGTTACAATAAAACAAAATATCATTACAAGCGATTCAAATATAAATCTATGAACATTTTTTTCATTCAATTTTATTATAATATAAAAGCTGATTGAAAACGAACTTTGTACCTACATACTTACGTAGTCATTAGTACAATCTGGAAATGTTGACTCCATTAAACTATCAATAATTGAACTTATCATTTAAGTGCCATTATGTTTCACCATAATAAAACAAAATATCATTTTATATACAAATTTTTATTATATTAATTTATAAGGTAATCTATAAATTTATAAGGTAATTTAATCAACATAAAAAATACACAAGGATACAAACGATTCAAACATTAATTATTATATTCTAACTGCTGTAATCTACAGAAATATTACGATTTTTATCAATTTCAATAACATTATCGAATTCCGCATAAACAATACAGTTAATTGTTTGTGTAAGAGCTGATTCAAAACGAACTTCTAATCTCACACTACCATGTTTTATAAGATTCCAATGACTTGAAGAATTTGCTGATAAATCGGGTGTTAAATCGAAGGCTAGCAAGCAAAACCCTTTGGCATATTGCTCTCTTGATACTCCATTGCCTTCATTTAGGAAATTATACCTGTTCCTGAGAATAACGTATGATAGACCGTAGTAAAAATATTATTGTCAAACGATGGCTGTAAGGCTTTTGAAGGTATCTGTTGTCCATCTATGTATAAACAAAATGTATTAATATAATAATTTTCGAAATTGAATGGGTTTTTTGTGAGACTACCATTAAAGGATGCATTATTCACAAAACCGACCATACACCTTTTGGGTATTTGACCAAGGAATATGTTATCAAGGGTTTTCCCCTGAATGCCTGATGGTATAGTTAAAACTTTGACTTGTCATGTCAACGCCATTAATCAAAAATTTTTCTTGGTTAAATAAATCTCCATGTAAATGTCCTATCATTTCTATTTTTTTGCTTTCACTAGCCAATTCTTATCTTTTAATAAATCCTTTATTTTGTTCATCAGTTGCATCCATTTTTCCAGCTGTATCTTCATACCATAGACCACAAGTGAGATGAGATTCTTTTGCAGCAGGTGCATAATTCAATAGAGTTTCAATATAAGCTCGATATGCATATGTATTATTCGGTGGCGATACAAGTTTTTGATTTAAATATACATCAAGTTGACTAAAAAGTGTATGTAACCAATTATTAACTGGGGCCACAACTGTTGGTACTGTCAGTTTTGTATAATCTTGATTCAAAACTTTAGCTTTTATATGGTGTAAAGTATGGGATAAATCCACATAGTCATCACCTGCCCCAGGTACTTGAAATTCTATTGGTCCATCATCAGCAAGTGATGAAATGGGCTTATAATGAATCCATAGTCCACTTTCAATGCTAGTTTGAGTTGATGGTAATGCAAATAAATCCAATTCGGACTTAATGCATTCACAAGACTGACTATGTAAAAATGACATATTTAATCAGAAAATATATCTTTGATTTGTTTTTGATTCAATTTTAATTTCTTAATAGCTTTCGCTTTTGCAGTCAATGATGGAATGATCGCAGAACGACGTTTTCGTTTTGTTATATACCCAGATCCAAACATGTTGATATTATCTATATTAGCATCAGCTTTTCGTTTCAAATTTGAGCTGACTTCTTTTAGACGAGTTCTTATTGAATCTTCCATGGGGCGTGCATTAACCATATCTGATAATATACCTACACCGGTACTTAATGCTTCTTTACCAATAGTTCGAACACCACTAGACAGTAGTGGTAAAATAGATCTAAACAGCCCTCCAAGAAAACTTCCGATTCCATGTCCTCTTTGATACGGTGCTCCTTTATAAATAACTCCGATACCCGATCCGGCCTGGTGAGTATAATAGTGTTCATATGGACATGAAATATTATCACGTTTGCCGTACATTATAATTTTTGAAAGTGGAGTTTAATGCACACTGTTCCAAATTGGAATGGTATCTTTTGACCAGTGCTTGTTCTTATATCTATTTCAATTGTATCAAATTCTCTACGCATCACAGGTAGGTAATGGGGACGAGACATTTTGTACGCTCCATATATGTGTTTTGAGGGATCCAATGGTATTATTCGTAAAAGGCGTGTCATAACATCTCCAACGATTTGAGGCTCCACTATGTCACAATAAACAAATAATTGAGACGGTAAACCAGACCAGATGCAAATTAGCTGGACACTTTCCAAAATTTTTTTCAACGAGGTTCCTGTTTGGTTCGAACCCTAGTTGAAGACATAATTTAGGTGATAAAGTTACAGATTTTATGGATTCATCCGTTATCGTAGCAACTACAATCCTTGAAACCTCATCGTACTTAAATTTAAGTTTTCTCGCTGAATAACAGTGCCATCAAAATATGATTTATACTATCGTAATTTGTGGCTGGATATGTGTCTTGTAATAAACATATGACGGTTTACTTTCATTGGGTACTTGCATCAAGTTTGTTATATAAATAATGTTTTCATGTTCATGAACGGTGAACATAGTGCATGGGTACTGAAATTCTACTACTCCAACCCTCCATTCACCTTCTAGTATTATTGATTTTGGTAGTTTCGTAGAAAAGAATGTTGTTGTATTATCAGGAAAATAATCCATAGAACTATTGCTTAGTAAAGTTAAATAAAAACTATCTTTATTCATATTTTTTTCAAAGTAGAAGCTAATATCCAGCTATTAAATTTATTTGGATAACCTCTCCACTTCACCAACAATTCTTTTCTGTTACCGGTATATCGAGAGCGTATTATTTTATCTATTTTGTATTTAGTAGTCGGGTCGAATATGATTTTTTGTAACTCTTTTTCATAAAAAGTACCAACTATCTCTTCGCCTTCTAAATCCTTTAAAGTAAATACTACAAACGGAGATCGGTGTATTATGGTAGATACGGTGAATATTTCGTCACTCCAATTTGATTCATACCCTTTTTGGAAAATATGTTTATGTTTTGTTATTCTAACATAATCTCCAACGTGAATTCTTGTTTTTATCTTACTTTCTCTATCATATAAATTTTGCCATACACTCATTATATTTGTATTATTAACATCACATGGACACATTTTTATACTAGAATGAAAACTATGTTTATATGAATGCACTAGATCTTGTAAAACATCAATGTATTTATGAGTATTTTTGTGTGTAAAATAGCGCCATATTTTCATTTTAAGAGTTCTCTGAAATCTTTCGACAACACTTGCTTTAATATCTGGATTATTGGTTGTATAATAATTTATGTTTTTTAATTTAAAATATTTTTATACATATTTGGAAACAAATTCAGTTACTTTGTCAGACTGTATATGTGTAGGTGTAGTATTAGCTTCAGCAAAAATACTTTCAAAGCATTCCTTAACTGTTTCAGAGTTTTTCTTTTTCATTGCTCGAACATACGCATATTTACTAAAGACATCAATAACACAAAGTATGTATTTGAAACCATCATTATATTCAGAATAAGATCTCATATCACTTAAATCGGCCTGCCATAACTCATTAATATTAGACAAAATATATCTGTTACGAGGAAATTTTCTTTGAACAGGTTTATGTAATGTATATGTTTCTTGTGATTGTAACAACTTTAAGACACTATTTCTGTCTATTTTACCCTTCATTGCTTTTGACAATCTATCAATATTGCTGTAGCCAGCAGGTATTTTTTCATTATCTAAAATCACGGTACCAGATTCATCCCAGCTTATTTTATTTTTATTCAAGGAAATCAAATTTAGTAAAACTTCACCTTTCTTAGCATATGTTTTCGGTATTAGTTTCAGTATTTCAGAGCTCGTGTATATTTCTCCAATGTTTTTGTTAACCTCCACTGATGTTTGAGAAGGAACTACAATTATTTTATTCACATCATGATTTATATAATCAGTATCGATTTCATTATGACTTTGATTAAAACCAATATATGAATCATTATCATTTATAAGTGGTATGTGGTATGGTTGTCGATCCTCTTTGACGAAGTTTAGATATCTTTGAAGGGTTTGCAAATATAAAATACATTTCTTTCGATCTTCTATGTCACTGCTTAAGATATTTTGCATATCAGTATCTAATCGAGATCTTGGCGTATCCTTTTCTTTGGGTTGTTTTAACTTCTCCAATAATGATGGTTCAATAAGTAACATTTTTTTAGCATTATCCATTTTCTTAAATAAATTAAATAATCAACCCACTTAGAATAGAACCCAATATTATCTGTAGAAATGAACCTCCTTTTTGTACAATTATATTTTTTCTAATTTTATTCGTACCTTTTCTTACCAATTTTTGAAGAATATTTTTATATTTCTTTAATTTAAATTTTTCTTTCTCGGCCAATTCAACGTTACCCCGCAGTACGTTATGAATACATTGACAAATGTAATTTATTTCTGTTTTGTTACATTATTTTAATAAAGCTTTTTGATATTTTGGCTTCAGTTTATGTAGAGCAATTAACAAATCTTTATGCGTCTTTAAACGTCTATGCATTATTTATAAATGATCGAAATTTCTTGATTCTTACCATATTTAAACCCTTTTGTGGGTACATAAACAGTGCAATATCCATCGGATGGAAATATCTTTGTCTTAACGCGACACAATTCATTCGGTTCTTGTTTCAAATCAATCATTAAATAACCATGAGCTTCATAGGTAGCATCTCTGTAAGAATCTTCCAAATATTTCGGATTTTCAGGGAATACTTGACGAGATAAGTATCGAATTTGGGTTTTATCTCGAGGATTTTTGAAATATATTATATAGCTTGAGTTGAGTGATATATCTCTTTGTCCTTTACCTTGATTGTTTCATCAAGGTAAAGGACAAAGAGATAAATAAAACACACTTAAGTTTCTATGATGACTTCCTTTCGTGAATATATCAACAATACGACCATCTGATTCCCTCATCAGGTCATCAATTATTACAAGTTTAGGATTTTTTCCGTCAAACATAGATAAATCAGGTAATCCTTGAAGATAATTAATGTGGTTGAGATTATATAAAGGCTGCATTTCATCAAAGCACCAGGTGATTTGGGTAAAATTTGTATCACAGATAGCATTCAAAAACTTTATAAAATTATTTACGAAAACTGATTTTCCACATTTACTTGGACCAGCAACTATTGCAGTGAATGGATGATTGAAATGATGCATCATCTACTACGTGTGTTAAGGTTTAGTATAGTAATGAAACAATTTGTTATTAAACCACCATTTATTTAAACAGAAAAATCTATAATTGAAACTATATACAGTACATCATGTTTTACTCCGCAACTTATACATATAAATACAATAATCTCTCATTTGGTTTTTTAAAACAATAACAATTTATTCTTAAAATTTAATATAATATTTATTCTATTTTATGATGACCCCAAGCTAAGGTATCAATATTATTTGCTAAAATGTACCGTTTGGTATCATTAAATGACAGGCTAGATTTATTTATTCTTTGAGTAAAAATATTATGCTTTATTGACTTTAATCTAAGCATTGAACAATATTCGTTCTTATTTTCAAATAAGCAAGTCCTATAATTTTCCATTTTCATATTCTTAGTAACACTTTTATGGGGGTTACCTTTAGCTTTAGCTGTGAATTTTCCCTCAACATCTAATGCATACATTTTTGATCTAAGTCCTACGAATTCATTAAATATGTTACCATTGTTTTCATCTATAAAATAGCCTAACTTCTTTTTATTGAGTTTTGGATAACCAAATATTTTTTTTTCTGTATAGTCGGAGGTATCGAAACGCAAATGTAAATCAGGTTTTATATCTCTGTAAAAATCATCTGTAAAAATTTAATATATTAAACTATCAGTATCTGTGTACAATAATGTTAATTTGTTTTGAAACTTTTTAAACATATAGTTATAGTGAAAGTCGTACATTAGAGTTTTAGAAATATCCAATATACAAAATCCCAAATAAATAGGTTTATTATGGAACAATTTCGTCTTTGGCAATTGAACTGCAACCAAATTTTCATTAAAAATAGATAAACTATGAAATTCTGGCTTAGCAATTAAATCTTGTGCCCCTTGAATTTTACCCTGATTTTCGCAATGACTCAATAATTTTACATTTACTCTTTTTTCAATATTTTCCTTTGTTTTTCCAAACACTGAGTTATTCATTAATTTATAAAAATCTTTTTCGAAATCAGATGTGGCTAGTTTACGCATGTTTGTATTTAAATCTATATAATATTGTAACCATGCGCTTTGTTTGAATTTTAAAATTCTATGAATTTTTTGTAATATTAAACCCATTGTCAGACATTGCTTTAAATTTCTGTAGTGAATCACATATTTAATTTTATTACGAAGGTTTGGAACTAATTTTATGTCTTTTGTGTTACCAATACATATATTCTCGGGGCATAAGGGTAGGTCAGAATGTAAATCATGCAGTTCAATAGGATATTCTAGATCTACTTCCAAAATAAAACCATATTCAAAATCATCAGAGACATCAAAATTAGTTGTGACATCTACCCACTCAAAACCTCCTGTAGGAAGGAATTGAGACATAGCCCATCCGTAAAGGTTATTAGCATCAAAATAAGTTAAAAATGAGTTTGGTGTGTCTTTATCATATTCTCGCATATATTTGTTATTAGCTTTGGCATAACGATTGCTACATTGAGATACACCTCCTCGAATGCCCGATCTAATAAAAGCTATTTGTTCAAAGTCTTGAAGTAATTCTAATTTAATTTTTGTGCATTTTAACATAGCATCCCAACTTAACCCAGGTGCTGTATAATAATGAGCTGGATCTAGACCATATGTTTGCAAACATAAGGCTCGGAAATTTTCAAACACATCTGTTAAAAGTAAAACATCGGTTTTAAGATATAAATCAGAATAATCTGACATATTTTGACAATGAAAGTGTTGCCAAACATCCTTGGCATGTTCATAATCTTCATCGGAAATATGTGTGTCGGTTAATGTATTGTAAAATTTATCACGACTAGGGAGTGCTGAAAGTTTTAAGGAATCATGTGATGTCATAAATTCATATGGATAAATTCCTTTTTTTCTAAGAAGTAAAAAATCATTATTATTTGGAAAATTATTTTTTAATATTTGAAATTGTTCTTCCTTCAAATTTTTGACAAGTTTGTCTAAACTACAAGGTAAAAATTTAAACAAATCAACGAATCTCAATTGAATTTTATGATTATTTAATTTTATCGTTTTTGTGAAAGAAATGTACTTTTCTTTCGTTTGTGGAATAATATCAATTTCCCCTTCAATAGAATTTAATGCATGAACAATAAAATAAGAGTCATATTGACTAAGATTGTGTAAAAAAACTGGAATGTGATAAATGAATTCTAAACATTGTCTTACATACTTCGTGTGCAATTCCTCTAAAATTTCCTGTATGCGAGTCAAAGTATAATGCACATTCACCATTTAAATTAGATTGACATATAAAGCAGTCTTTACATTTCGAAATAATTTCATTATCATTGGAAGTCAAAGGTTTTGCACTTATGACAAAAGGATTTTTTGTGCAAATCACTTCTAAATCTTTATACAACTGATTTATAAAGACATGAGTATAATGAGGACCACTATATGTTTCATATTTTGATAAACTATCATCATATGTACATTTGATATAGTACCCAAAACTATAAACTTCGTGTTTGTGAACATTAGTTGTCTAAGGTTTTGATGGATCGTTAAAGCATGTCTGAATTGGATTAAGGAAAGCTTCAGAATCCGCGTATATAACAAAGGGTATTTGTAACATCTTATTAAATTTATCAAATTTTAAGACAAAACTTATTGAATTAGGCGTTACTTTGCGGAAATCCATAATTATACAAATTATTTAAGTTTTCTTTAGTGTTAATTCCGCCAATATTTGTCTTTAAAACAATCCGACACGTGTTTCGCCTCTACACGAGGCATCCTCAGGACGTGTTGTCTCGCCAAAATCTGGCACGAGACTGAATCAAATGAGTTTTTTTTTTTTTTTTTTTTTTGCGCCCAAGCAAGGGAATGGGCTACCCTCCGGGATAACGACGGGAGGGAGGTGGTGAATGCTCTGTGAACATAGCAGCGGAAGGCCGCTAGTTTATGTTGTACGGGGTGGCAAGATGACGCGGGAATAGCAATATCTGTATATGACGGCTTTCTATAGATTTTGAATTCTTATTTATTATTTATATATTTTATTATATAATATTGGCGGAATTAACACTAAAGAAAACTTAAATAATTTGTATAATTATGGATTTCCGCAAAGTAACGCCTAATTCAATAAATTTTCTTAAATCGGCAGGTATAGCTGAACAGGCGAAATTATACATCAAGTTGACCAAGCTTCAGCGTCTGGCAGCCCAAAACGTTTGGTTCAATCAACAGTGTAAACATCTAAAAGTCATCCCTAATTACATCAAAATCCGATCTAAAACACATTCACGCGCAAGTACTATAGCCGTAAATAAATGTAAACAAATATGGTTAAACGAAGAGTGCCGATATTGGTTTTCAGTTAGAGACAATCTCAAGCTTCACTTGAGAGTGTTATATTCCGAAAGAAAACTTAAATAATTTGTATAAAATTTTAAGACATTGGTTACACCAATCTTTTAAAGTTTTTTCTGTATTAGGCAATTCCACTTTAATATGACAACAATCATTCAATTGATGAGCTGATAACTTATCATTTGTTGAGAAGTGTAAAAGACAACCGTCACAGATGTAGATTGCATGTTCATGGTTTGAAATTTGGCCACTTACTAAACGCGATAGGTTTTTAATGTAGCAAACATGATTAATGGTTCCGTGCGAAATAAATAATAAATTGATATGAACAATTTTCCGTGATTTTGTTAAATACAATGGACCAACTAATTCATGTACTTTCTTTTTACAATTGTATTCAAGACCAAAAACATTTATACTTAAATTATTTAACCTTTCTACTTTTTGTATATCTGTCATTTTAACAGGAAACGTAACTCCGTTAAAATTTAATTTATTTGAATATTTACTGTAAGATGAAACTCTCTGAGAGTTCTTAGTAACTGGATACAATGCAGAAAGCAAAGCCCATTTAAAGCATAAATCATCCGAGTTTTGTACATTTATAACACTTTTTTTAAATTTTTATTTCTTTAGGTAATTTGATTTGGTTATGTTATTATTTACTCTGATTTCCGCGAGTGTTACACTTTTAAATAAAACACGTTTAAAAGATAAAAACTAGTGTAATTGAAACTGTGTTTTTTTAAATATGTTAGGTTGAAAAGATCGGCCTGTCTGCGTTAATACTCTTTGAATTGTGCTTTGAAACACGATATTTACTGCTCTGTGTGTGTGTAAATGTCTATTCTAAAGGCATATTCACATACTTCAATGCAGAATTATTTGAAGTTTTCTTCAAGTTACATTGAAAATAATTCCAAATTTGTAATTGTGGATTATGGGTATCGGCACCTTTTTCTGCCGTGAAGCAAAAATGTGTAAGCATTATTATGGTTTGGTCTGAATGGCACTGTAGCTGTTCTTATTACTGGGCAAATGAGTCTTAACAATTTATTTCAAAAATGTTTTATTAAATAAAGATAATTCTAATAGACTCCTATTAAGAAATTGTTCTTCACGGATTTTTTTTGTCAAATATGGATATCTTTGACCATCCTCGTATTAATAATATGTACTCCATTCCCGGACCGGGTTTTGTACCCGGCCTGGGTATGGAATGGGGCAGTTATTGAGTTTTTCGTAGGAAATTTCTCACTAGCAGCCCATAGTTCAGAAATGTAGATGCTCGCCCCCTATTACGTGGGAATTAAACATAGTGAAACGTGAGTGGAAAAAATACACCTCTAACCTAGTTATGTAATTTCTTATTTTGTTTATTCGTTTCAATAACAGGAAGTAAAAAATGAATGAATAAATACATAGACACAAGCCACATTTCATGTAGTGTGCATACTCCTTAATCATAGATTATTGTTTATGTTTAAGTCCATAGGTAGGTGACCTCATTCTGTTTATAAACAAAGGCCCCGCCTAAGACTGGCAGTCTCTTTAAATTTAGGGATGTCTAAGAAAAGAAATTGAAAAATAATATTTTTATTTCGTAGGGAAGTCTTTTTCTTTTTTTTTTATTTATTTATTAAAACTTAAACATCACCATACTATTGCATATGACCCAAATAACGTACCATTGAAGGGATGTTATACCCTTTCTGGTTCACGTTGTATAAAAATGAATTGCTGTTCGTTAGTCTCGGTAAAACTCGAGAGCGGCTGGACCGATTTGGCTAATTTCTGTCTTGAATTGTTTGTGGGAATCCAGAGAAGGTTTAAAAGGTAAATAAATATGAAAATGCTTAGAATTAAATAAAAACAACAAATTTGTTATTCCTTTGATGTGTCCCCCGTCCTTCAGAAATCAAATTGAAGGAATAGTTTCAAATGAATAACTAATTAGAATTTTTACATTTCTTTCTAACTTTCTCGGGAGGTGAAAAACAAACTTAATTTTAGCTACCTAATTTTACGATTTAATATTTGGTAGGTCTGAGAATCGGTCGTCATCTATTTTTTATACCCAAAAAATTTTAATTCTTGATTTTTTTCTTAGTACTTAAGGCAATACAATGTTTGCTGGGTCAGCTAGTATTATGATAAATTCAAAACTAGCATCTCGGACAACAATCGAACTTTCTTACTGCGACTATGTAACTGTGATATCAAGCCGGCGCGGCGGCATCCCTGTATTATAATATGTAGGCATATGTAACTGGAAGTCTGTATAGCTCTATATAGAGTTGCCTAGGTATTGTATACAATATATGGCAAACTTGGGCCGATCAGGCAATGTATGAAATAATATTATTTTCATACTTTGTTTGGGCATTTAATACAATACCGAATACGCAGCCGGTACTGTGTAAGATACGGGAATCTATTTGAATATTGCAAAGAAAGTAATAATCTTTATTGATTGATCCTCTTTTTTCGGGAATAAAATTTATCAAGTATTTATTAAGTATGTAATTAATCTGTTTGGAGCTACGCAAAAAAGATGTAGAAATAATGTTTGATATTTAGTTACTTTGGGCCGCCGTGGCCGTCTGAGAAAAATGAACATTAAATATAATATACTTGGAATAGAGAAAAGTGTTGATGGCCATTTCTGGTTTCTTTCATCGGTTGTATTTTGGGGAACTTAGTTGATGTAAAATATTTAAAAAGCTTATTTTTGAATAATAAAATAATTAAAATACATAAATCGCATTATGTATCATTATCATCTTCCATCCATTTTTATTATTTAATTATTGACACATTATTTTTGCATTTCAACCACTGTTCCAAGGGAAAATAGGCAAAGATTAAGTATACCATGAAGTGACGCGGCAAGCTCTTTTTTCCTCTCTAACCATGAAAAAAACGATAATTAAATTTAAAAAAAAATTGTTATGTTTTTTGAACATTTTATGAACGATGCGGGAGTCGAACCCGTGACCTCTCGCATTCCGTGCGAGCGCTCTTTCCAGCTGAGCCAGTCTTTGATCTTTTTGTTTTCAGTTTTATTTGTGTTATTAGCCCCAAAAATGAGGGTATCACTCTAAAAACATAACAAGTTGCTTAGATTAGCAATATCGACATCTCAAGTCAATTTTAAAGTAGATCGTGTAGCCACACCTTGAAGAGTTGAACAAAGCATACAAGATTTTATAAACGATACGTTACTCGAACGGTTGGCTCAGTTGAAAATAGCGCTCGCACGGATCGCGAGAGATCGCGGGTTAGCGTCCTGCATCGTTCATAAAATTTTGTTTTCAGTTTTACTTGTGTTAAATTAATAAAATTACTAGAGAGCTGATTCAATTTCTTTAAATTCCATGCTTAATTACCATAAACAATGGTATAAATACTTACCAATTAAATTCTTGACTACATTAGAACTAGCTTCCCAGGAGTATTATATTGAGTACTTAAGTAACACTCTTTGTCGATAACAAAGCTTCAGATTTCATTTATAATTTACAGGGATCAAGTGATAGCGGTCAGGCACAACGCCTTATGGATAATGATAGAATTGTTTACACTTTTGTCAAGTTTTGTTATCAACGTAGTTGTTGTACTAATATTTTATACTAATTCTAAAAATGCTGCTTAGGTTCTTAGAGTCATGTTAATATTTCATGCTAGAGATTGTCGGCCATTTTGATTGGATTGGAGTCGATTGACGTATTTTTTGTGTATGAACAGAATGGAACACTAAATTTTACAGGGAGCTGGCGCAATACATTAGTGAAAACCGTCAATATTTAATCCTCGGTCACACTTACAATTTTATTACACGTAGGCAAATAATTTAATGTTAGAGATATGTAGTAAAATATGACATATAATGAAAATAAATGTTAGGTACTGTTGCGTCGAATGAGTGAAATGTGAGTTAGTTAGTTACAGGCATATTATATTCAAATTCAAATTTAATTTCAAATATTTTTATTCAAAATAGGATGTGAAATCACTTATTTAAAGTCAAAAAACCACCATCCATTCCAAAATGAATGCCTCAGGCCTGAGAAGAATGGGCGCAACAAACTCAGCGGGCTTTTTTTTTCATCAAAAATATGTTTTACAATTAAAGTAACATTTACAAAGTAACATTGTACAATTAAACTTATTATTTCATAGCCTGAGGGCGGTTGTAATCATTAAGAAAGTCATTTATGTTATAGTAACCTTTACCACCCAAACTTGTGTCTTCTATCGAGTCCTCTCTCGAGAAGGTCGCGGAATGGGGTAAGTTGAACCTTGTCCAATTTAACCCCCAGAAGACTCAAGTTTGCGCGTTTACCACTAAAAATACCCCATTTGCCGTATCACCGCTCTTCGAGAACACTTCCCTTAAAGCCTCGCCTAGTATCGGAATACTGGGTCTCGAAATCTCGAGCAATTGCCAATTCCGTGGCCATCTGGAGGGCAAAGCCAAACTGGCTTCAAAGAAACTGGGCGTCATAAATAGAGCACGGCAATACTTCAAGCCGGCCCACATTCTAGCGCTCTACAAAGCGCAGGTCCGGCCTCACATGGAGTATTGCTGTCATCTCTGGTCTGGCGCACCCCAGTATCAGCTCGATCCATTTGACCGCGTGCAACGCAGAGCAGCTCGAATTGTCAGGGACCCAATACTCTGTGAACGGCTGGATCACTTGGCGTTGCGTAGAGACGTCGCTTCACTGTGTGTCTTCTACCGCATTTATCACGGGGAGTGTTCCGAAGAGCTGTTCAACCTGATTCCTGCCGCCGAATTTCACCTTCGCACGACACGCCACAAGTTACGATATCATCCCCACCATCTGGATGTGTGGCGGTCCTCCACAGTGCGGTTTTCAAGGAGCTTTCTTCCTCGTACCACGAAGCTGTGGAATGAGCTTCCTTGTGCGGTGTTTCCGGGACGATACGACATGGGTACCTTCAAGAAAAGCGCGTACACCTTCCTTAAAGGCCGGCAACGCTCTTGTGATTCCTCTGGTGTTGCAGGAGAGTGTGGGCGGCGGTGATCACTTAACACCAGGTGACCCGTACGCTCGTTTGTCCTCCTATTCCATAAAAAAAAAAAAAAAAAACACCCAAACGTTTTTTAACAATTCTTTTGAATAACGTAATACTTTTGTTTTGAACATTTTCTGATATCTTGTTGTAAAAGCAAGCAGTCATATTACCGAATAAATTATTCATTAAACCATGTCAATATAGTTTCTAAATTTTTATTAATAGTCATATTATAATTATTTATCGCTTTATGCTCGTCAGGAATAATTATGGATATGTCATCTGCAAATAATACACAGTTATAGTCAACCACATCGGGTAAATCATTCAAATAAATTAAAAACAGTAAGGGTCCCATAAGACTTCCTTGAGGAACTCCAAATTTTCTAATTAAGTAGGGTGACTTGTATGTAGTCATCTCCAGTTTCTCATTTATGTTATTTATTTCTACAATTTGTTGTCTATCGGCTAAATAACTTTCAATCCATTTTAGAGCAGGGCCTCTTATACCATATTTTTCACATTTATATATTAAGATATGATGATCAAAAAAATCGAATGCTTTTGACATATCAAATTTAATTTGTAATTCAAAGAACTATATGTATTTATAATACTATTATTTAATAAGTATAAAATAGTGCTTAATGGTTTATAATTTGACGCAATTGCGCAATTTTAAAATGTATTTTTAGTATTTTCTACGCAAAAAAACCGCTAAAATCATATCATTTTAGGTTTCGAAACGCAATTTTATTTCGTTCATTCTTTAAACGCCATTCAGTAAAAGGCACTTCATGGTACGAATTTTAGTGATTCAGGTTAGGTATCTAAACTGAACTGCATCGGATTCGCATCGCTTATTAAAAGTTGATGGTAGGCCCTAGGTCTGTCACATGCGCTTCGAAATTCATGTCTGTCTCATGTCACTGCGAAAGTCTGGCCATATTTTATGAATTGTTGTATTCTGGTCTGGGCTAGATCGCATGGCATTGCGAAAGACATCACTTGATTAAACGTCTTTTACCGCATTACCAAGGGCAGTGTTAGCTCTCTTTGAGCTGATTTATCTTCACAACACCCGCCACTAACATGATGAATGTCATCTTCGCCATTTTGTTGTGTGGCGTGGCGTTTGTCTATCTTTATCTTCAAACTATGGAATGATTTTACTTGCGTGATTTTTAGGGCGATACGACATGTCATTTCAACATCCAAAAAAAGTGATGCCACAATCTTAAGAGCCGGCAACGTTTGCGGGATCCCTTGTTCGAGCAGCTTCCAGATGGAGGATGTGATGATATCCTAATTTGTGACGTTCCGTGCAAAGGTGGAATTCGGCGACAGGAATCTGGTTAAACAGCTCTTCGGAACACTCCCAGCGATAAATACGGTAGAAGACACACTAACAATGGCTGTAATATACATAACAAATTAGTTTATAAGGTGGCTGCATTCAATATACGAATTGTGTTTAAAAAGTATCAAATATTTCAAAAAATTAACTGTATAGTTAAAAATATTCTATATTTAGAGCTTAAAATCATTGTTTGTGTAAGGATGCTTCATGAACATGATGGTTGTGATTGCTGTCACAATTTGTAATCGAATCCAAGGCAAAGGGCTTACATGATCCAATGACCATTTGGGATTCTCGACAAAGCTGTGTCCAGAAAGTTTCAGTTACTTTGTCGAGTTCTTTCTTATAGTGTTACCTATTTGATATAAGTAATCCCGCCTCGAAACTTGAAATCGAGTACACTTAAATGCTGCGAGTTCTTATCATAATATAAAGATCCAAACAAGAAAATCGCTTAGAGAGTTGTCACATAGGATAATACATTGTGTGCGTGCACACTAACAGCCTAACGCATTTGCGACGGCGGGCACGATGTACCTAATATATGAAAACGCCCCATGTGTCCATAGTGTAGTGGAAAAAAAAATACTGCGATTAGATGCTATAACATTTATGTAAACCCTAAAATGAACTGAAGTGTATATGAAAAACGAACTGATGCAAAATGGCTACTTTTCTTTAAGAGCTGTCTCTGAAACCATAACAACATGCAATAAGTTTATTTTTAAATACTCTTAAAGATCTCAATGTTTAAAAAGAACAAAAACCATTTTGTACTAATAGGTTTAATAAGTTGTTAATAAATTTCAGTTGAGCTCAATCAGATTGATAGTACAGAATCCTCAGTATAGTAAACTGATGGATCTGTATCTGGACAATAATAAGATACATGCTGTCAAGGAGCTGGAAGGGTCAGAGTGGTTTACAACATTCAGAGTCCTGAGTTTGCGAGGGAATTTATTAAAGCAGGTTTGTTTATTACACTTACTATCAGCACATCCATAACAATCTAAGAGGATGTGGTATTTGCATGAAATTCTTCGCATGTTCCTACTTCTGAGTTCCCATTTTATTTCTAATATTTGATAGACCGTAATGTGTATTATAAATGACTACATAACATTAACAACATCCTTATCACTGATTTATGATTACAAATAATTGGAAAGTCAAAAGGTACAAAAAAATAGTATGGTTTATTATTTTGGTAAAGAAGAAAATAATCTATGAACATGTTATGTAATCAGTTAAACCTATATCATATATGTTTTTATTAAATAAACCAATAAGAACTAATCAGCAAAATAAAGCACCTATTTTTTTTTTAAGTTTTATATCGCAAATGTGTCACTAATATTTTTGCATCTTTCATTCTACAATCAAATACATTTCAAAAAATTCAATTTTCAAATGGACCATTTGACATCAAACAGCAGATAAAGGACAATGGCGAACCTCCATACAAATTTTTGTTAACTTCTTCTTGAGCGTATTAGTATGAAAAATATGTAATAATATAGAGCTTGTATTGCTGAGTTGATTGACGCTAAGAATAAGACTGTAGCAAGTCTACAAATAAATATATTTCAGTTAGAAGTTTTTGAGGTTAGCACTGACCAAATAGCATCTTATGAAATAAAACAAAATATACACAGTATTTTTACATGTATAATAATCTATAGAGTTTATAGAAGCCACCAGGCAATTTGGAACACTAAAACCTATTTAATAAATCATGTGAGGAATGATATATTGAAATATTCTTGTCTTAGTATTTTGTAATCTCTTTTGAAATATCCATTGCATTGGGTGGTGGAAGTGCCACCACCCATCTGCAAATGGTAACACAACGACTTTGATTGGCTTGAGCTGTTGTCTACTGGTGTTCACCTTATAACAGTGATTCTGGCATAAATGCTCTATAGCCATAGTTTTCTAATAAACTGATACTATCTCTGAATCCCCTATCTACTATAAAAGCGTCACCATTTCTTAAATACAACCTTAGAGCAGAATTCTCATGATAAAATAAATTATTCATAATGACATCATGTCAAAAAATTAACACGGAAAATAACCAGGAAATACACAAAAGAACGCGCGCCAACTATGAACTAACAAACACAAATAACATGACAGTGACAAGACATTAAGAGATAATATTATTTTTCTTGGTGGTCTGCAGCATAGTGAGTGGTAATTTATATGCTTTCGTGCCATTTTTATTGTATTTTTGAAGACTTATCATATAGGAAATCAAAGCATTAGTATGCAAGACAGACAAAGTAATTTTAAGTAAGTAACAGGATAGATATAATAAGTAACTCTACTTGGTCTAAAGACATAAGTCCAAGCCAAAATAGATAAATACTGACATTTCAATTACAGTCAAATGCTCATTAGAGTAATAGTATTCTGTGGTCAAATGGCTGCTTCTTAAGAAAAAGACATTTGAGATCCTTTTTTTAATTGAGTATTTTTTTCCTGACTTAACCAGGATTAAATAGAAGTCTGAAAAATCTTATGAATTTATAATATGTAAATTCGTAATAGTGACGTTTTAATACGCTAAATAAATAACTCAACAATTATTTCGCCATTGTTATTTATAAGCTTTGAAAGAACGTGTATTTTCACGGCCTAAGCATTATAATCACCGTGATTTTTAGTTGATTTGAAGTGGTTGGGACCGGCTGTATTACTTGTGTTCTCACCTTTTACGACCCCATTTATATTGTATTTAATACTCTGTATAATCCGGTATTCTAGAATACATGGGCATTGAATTTAAAGAATACTTTTTTAAAACATTTTATTTTGCACAAATGGCACAATTCAGCACAGGTAGAGAGGTCGAGCGGAATTACCTAAATTAAAGTTTTGTTTTAGATTTCAATCAAGTTATGTTTTGTTAATGTTTTTTATTATATTTCAGATCCCTGTTTATGCATTTGACAAGGCCTTTCAAGTGAACAACAATATAATGAACGTGTTTCTTGGGCACAATCCCTGGCGCTGTGATTGTCATTTTATACCTCGCTTCCAGGGACTCCTGCTCAAGTACAAGAGGATTATACGCGACCTTCCAGACATAAGATGTTCGAAATCAGATGATAAAACTATTTCACAAGTACAGGTTCATACGTTCTTAGTATCTATCGCTATTTCTTTTCTATTACTAACGGCCATTCCTAATATACTATCTACAGATAGAGTTACATTACTACCTTCTACTGTCAGTAATTAGCTGTCAATAATCTGAAGCTGTGCCAATATACCCGATAAGTCATTCTTATCGCCAATTCACTGTTGCAAATTTTATATAAACTTCTATCGCTGGTAAGCTATACGTCATCACGTCTCATTGACAGACAGCGTGTACGGATAAGATGAGTTACCGTCGATAAGTTTATTGGGACAGAAAAGTCAACGATAGTTACGATTTTTTATCTCAAGTAGGCCACAACCGGAGATAGATTGAATATTGGGAACGGCCGTAAGACTGCGTAGTCCATCAGTCAGCAGGCTGTAAGGACAGCGGATATTTTTTATAAAATAAATGTGACGGCACGAGCTAGGCGTACATCTGATGAAGACTTATCGTCTTATGGCCTGCCTATTACAATGCAGTGCAGCTCAACACTTTTGATTGAACCCAATACTCTGTATAACGTAACAATTGCGTTCGTTATTCCGAGATATAAGATGTTAAGTCTCATTAGCCCAATAATTTCACAAGTGGGACGCTCCTTTTCACAAGATGCCGGCTAGATTATGGGTAGGTACCACAACGTCGCCTATTTCTGCCGTGAAGCAGTAACGTGTGAACATTACTGTGTTTCGGTTTGAAGGGCGCTATAGCTAGTTAAATTACTGTGCAAACGAGACTTAACATCTTATGTCTCAAGGTGACGAGCGCAAGACAATGCAGTGCCGCTCAGAATTTTTGGGCTTTTCAAGAATCCTGAGCGGCACTGCATTGTAATGGGCAGGGCGCATCAATTACCATTAGCTGAACGTCCTGCTCGTCTCGTCCCTTATTTTTATTAAAAAAAAAGGTACCACAACGGCGCCTATTTCTGCAGTGAAGCAGTAATGTGTAAACATTAATGTGTTTCGGTTTGAAGGGCGCTGTAGCTAGTTAAATAACTGTGCAAACGAGACTTAACATCTTATGTCTCAAGGTGACGAGCGCAAGACAATGCAGTGCCGCTCAGAATTTTTGGGGTTTTCAAGAATCCTGAGCGGCACTGCGTTGTAATGGGTAGGGCGTATCAATTACCATCAGCTGAAGCTCGTGTCGTCCCGTATTTTTATAAAAAAAATCTGCGACGCCCTTTGCACCAAACCAAAATAATACTTGCACGTTACTGCTTCACAGCAGAAATAGGCGCCACCCCTATACTTACCTGGTAGGGAACCTGTGTAGCCTTCCTAGCCTGACCTGTGAATACTGTTGCCATATAATAAAATTAAACTACTTTTATAAACGGATCTTGTTCACAATTTAGCTTTTTATACTCTAATCAAAGTAGCCAAAGTTACTAAGTTAGTTAGACTTTGGCTTTCTGTTAGTATTAGTTAGGGACCTCGTCAAAATCAGTCCATACGTATCGTAAAATAGCCGTAACATACACACAGATTGCTAGAATGTTCTTTTTTCAACTTCTAATGTGTTTAATTTTTGTAATTCTGTTATGTCCTACACTACTTTCCGTAATGGCGTCTATTTTGTGTGATGGTGGGCGGGAAATCTTGCCATCCGTTCCCCTCAAGATAATCGATCCTACTGTCTATGACCTTGAGAGTCCTTGGTAACCTCAGGGTTTGGATTGGTTGGTGCCACAGGTATGTGCATAGCGAAAGCATGGTATTCCGGTGTACTTACTGTGTGATTTTGATATTGAGCAGATGTTTTTAAAATGGCCGAGACAGACAGGGAGGTTAACGGCCGTTCCCAATATACTATCTACAGATACAGATAAATTATTCCTTTCTACTGTCAGTAACTAACTGTCAATAATCTAAAGTTGTCCCAATATACCCGATAAGTCATTCTTATCGCCTTATATTGGGACGCGTCAATTGAAATTTTCATACAAACTTCTATCGCTGGTAAGCTATACGTCGTCCCATTGACAGACTTATCACGTACGGATAACGTGGGTTACCGTCGATAAGAAAATTTATTGAATTAGGCGTTACTTTGCGGAAATCCATAATTATACAAATGATTTAAGTTTTCTTTAGTGTTAATTCCGCCAATATATGTTTTTAAAAAATAGTTTCGCCTCTACACGAGGCATCCTCAGGAAGTGTTGTCTCGCCAAAATCTGGCCCGAGACCAAGTCTCGTGTCGTAACACCTGTCGAATTGTTTTTAAAAACAAATATTGGCGGAATCAACACTAAAGAAAACTTAAATCATTTGTACCGTCGATAAGTTTATTGGGATAGAAAAATCAACGATAGTTAAGATTTTTATCTCAAGTAAGAGATAGACTGAATATTGGGAACTGAAATAAGCAATATATAAAATTTATATTGTATAAGCAATCCAAGTGCATAGCTATCAACAGGCACTTGAAGGACCGACGAAGTAGTTGAGAGTTTCGTGAAATATAACATTATATCGTCACATTTTAAAGTGTGCTTGTAATTTATGGGCTTTTGATTTTTTGTTAACTGTAACGTTATATTCGTCTGTTTGAATACACTTTGTTTCACGGCATAATTTATGGTAAACGCATTGCGCGGCTGTATTCTTGCCAGTTTGAAAGTAGATTTACGGTTGCTTTTAATAATCGATCTCTAATCTATGATTTTAAAATATATTTATAGAAAACGCTCATCTTTCACGCTCAAGCAAATAAATATTTGTATGATTTGTATAACTTAACAATTCTAATAGTCACCAATGGATGTTAAGTTCTGTACAGGACACAGCAATAGTTACGTTCCAAGGCTCTTACTCAACAGCTGAAAGGGTTCGTTGGGTATTAAGTGTATAGTTTTTAATATTAGTAGAAAGTAGGAATATTTGCTGTCTTCACATCTATTGTTTGTGTCATAGTTTCCAGTCCGCTTAATGTAGTTTAGAAAGCATTAAAAAGATGTGCAGATGCGGTCAGTTACTTATTTTTTACGATATGTCCAAAGTATGGCCATTTTAGCAGTTTAAATAGTATATAGATTCCTTTACAAATAATAGGATTGGTGAGGATAATAAAAAAAGGGTTTACTGCGTGCTCGTAGCTCGTCGTGAAGTTCCTATAGTTATTGTATAAGCATCTGTTATTGTAACATTTCTCTTAAATGTGTTGTAAAATTGTGTTCTTAGAAAAATTGCACAAGTGGAGACATACGCTTGAGAGACATGCTTCTAAGCCGCTTCTACTATCCGCTTAAGAGTAAACTCCTCCACGAGACAGGAAGAAAGAAAGTTATTACTATAACGGGTTCCTGTATAGTATAGTATATTCCGCCTGTCATTAGTGGTAACTGTCAGTGTCGATAGTATAGATATGTTGCTGCCGCCACATGCTTCAAAGCCGCTTCTACTATCCGCTTAAGAGTAAACTTCTCCACGAGGCAGGAAGAAAGAAAGTTATTACTATAACGAGTTCCTGTATAGTATAGTATATTCCGCCTCTCAATAGTGGTAACTGTCAGTGTCGATAGTATAGATATGTTGCTGCCGCCACATAGTTCCATTACCGGTCTCTTGGCCTTACTTGTTTCATACAGTTTTAGCTAATTTAATTATTTCTATAAATTCACCAGTGGTAATTACAATAATGGTAATAACTGAATGGGTCTAAGCATTTATAATCGTTTATAATTTTGCATAATCGCGACACAGGCGAATTGATCTCCAAAATAGTTCTGCGAGAAGGTCATTCAAATAAGTTCACAGGTTTATGTGGGCATCTAGGCACTCTAAAATTAAACATAGACACAAGAAAGGAGTTGTCATAAATGTTGTTAATACTTTTGTATAAGAAAAGTAAATCCAACAACGTAGGGACATATTGGATTTACTTTTCATATACAAAAGTAAATCGAATATGTCCCTACGTTGTTTCAGAGTTTGTATAATTATATGTATATATTTATTAATATGTAAGTTTGTTTTAATCAATCGCCACGCGGCATATTCACTCTTGGTAAATTATAATGGCCAGTCCGTTTCAAGTACATATCACCAAAACATTCCATAGGTCAGTAATTGCAATACTAAAAGCAGGGCATTATATAGAATTACGATAGAAACGATAGTTTGTTAATCAAATATCTCGTGTAGTTAAAGCTGTTATTGTGTCCTATTGTAACGGTTTCTATCAAAGTTTGCAAAATATATTTAGGTCAAAAGGGGTGCTTAATGCTTTGCATGCCAAAAATGGCCGATATCATTGATACATTAAAACTATTTACACCCATTGTTACATGTTTTCTAGCAAAATAAATAATTTATTTATTATTTATTTATAAAGGCAATCAATTGTTAACAATTAATTGTTATCAACGATGCTACTAACAATGGCTATTTAAGATCAGTTGTCAGAAGAAAAAAAGTATGATCTTTTTTGACTTTATCCGTTATGTATGTACAAAGATTGTTCCAACAATTTATTCCCCAAGCTCCTTATTAGAACGTTATGCATTCGAAGGCAGAATACTGACTGAATTGGTGTGTGGTAACTGACTAAATGTCAGTCCAATTCAGCGTAATCCTGTACTTTGTGCGAGATAGCATTAAATATGATCTGGTAGCGGACCACGTCGGATGGTTCGGCTTGGGATTATCAATTTTTTTACATCAGATTTTTGTACAACCCTTCCAACTCAACCAACTATCCGTGCGTGAAAAATCTTTAAAAATGGTTCCAAGTTGTTGTGTTATACGAGAGTAATTCTAAAAATTTGTTTCAGATTAGTACAATGCCACTGGGGAACGTTTGCAGCAGCAACGAAGTAAAAATGCCAATAAGTACATTAAATATAGTTAATTTAGTCCTTACCTTTATTATAATATTGATACTTTCAAAATTTCTTTATGACTGGCACAGATTTAGAACCACGGGAAAATTACCATGGATTTCATCCATATTACCTTGATGCAGAAATCTTAGCTAATAAAAATGGGCTGGTTACTTTTAAATTCGGAGGGCCTGAGATCCATCAGTTGTTTTATTTAAATTCCAATTGCAAAATACTAATGTATTATTTGTATATAAAATTGATAAATAAAAGTTTAATAGTTATAGAATACAGTCCACCAAAAAAAAATTAAAAAGTTGCTTAAAAAAATGCCATTATTCGACTTTCTGGTCCATGTGTCAACAGTATGGTCATTTAGCAGTTTGAAAGTTTGTACAGTTTTTTTGGTTTAAACAATAAGTTTGGATTGGATATTAGATATTTACTGCGTACTAACAGTATTGGATGGGGTGTAATGAACCTATCGATATTGTTTTAGCTTCATTTTGTCCAGAATTCTCTTATGCATTTGTTTTAACTGTTTCTTTAGAAATTTTAGTACAAGGCAGTTCAATTCAGCGGGTTGCGAAAAGGTGGAAGATATTGACAGATGTATAAAGGTTAAACAAGTACTAATATACAACTTATACAGGCTGTATACACAATCGGGAAATTATACAGGCTGTTCCAAAAGATAGTGTCAAGCATATGTTCAGAATAAGAAGATGTCTAGGATTACTCGTGTTATGTGGAGACTGTCTTAAACTGTTACCTACAATATCAATTTAAGATAATAATATCATTACAAGGAAACAGAGTAACGAATTAGAATTAGGATCGAGATAGAATTTGTGGATTTTTAGGGTGTAGGAGTTATTTTGTGGTTTCGAAGTGACTGAGATTATAAGTGCTTGTTGGGACGAGCGAAGGGAATAGTTTAATCATATTATGAAATAAGCTAATACAATGTCATATCAGGTTATTAATTAATTATTAGAAGTACATACATGTAGACTGTAAGGAGTATAAGAAATTATGTAAAATAGTGACATGAACTTAGGTAAATATGTGTTAGTACTTATGTAATACACTAAATAGTGTGATCCGCGATTTTTAATAGTTTTTGAGTTATTATTACTACTGTTCGCGAATTCTGATTAATCAGAGTATATATTTTGTGAAAGAAAAGTCGATTACTAAGATAAGTGCTTGCCTTTTTTTGTTGAGTCGTCAAGCACTTTCTTGGTCAACTTTTATCAGCAGTTTCGAAAAAATGTGAACCAGTTGAAATTTCCAAAGTGGAACAATAATATAATGTTTCGGTCACAAAAATTGTAGAAGTTATTAACAATTCACTGATAAAAGCAGTGGTTGCATTCCAAAAGGAATTCTAAAGGAATCAATTTTGAGAAAATAAATGCCTTGTGTGCCTTTTCACTGCTGGACAAAGGCTTCACCCAAAGATCTCCACGACGATCGACCCTGCGCTGCCCTCATCCAACGTATTCTGGCTATCTTGTCCAGATCATCGGTCCATCTTGAGGGGGCCTACCAACACTGCGACTTCCGGTACGTGGTCGCATTATTTATTCTTTTTCTTAATTACTCTTAATACATAATATTTCTTATAAACTGATTACTCTGTAATATTTGCATATTATTAACTTTTGTTATTGAATGTACATGAGATAAAATCTATTCACTTTTGTAAGCGCTTGTACTTTTAAGCGACCATTTGATAGCGACTATTGGAAATCATTGTTTAGATTGATATTCTTAGTAATTTAACCACTAAATTGAAGTCCATGTTATTGTTTGTTTAGATTACTATTCTAGTTAATGTTTACATTATATTGAGTTATTAGGTCCTCCACCCGGCCATATAGGCAGTTCCTCATAGTTCTTCATAGCTCATGGTTCCTCGAGTAGCTCTCGTAGTTGAAGTTCCTTCAATAAGTTATTGAGAGTTAGTGTAAGAGTTGTGAGTAAGTGCATTTTAATAAACTCTTATTTCGCCGTAACTCTGCCGTTGTCATTTCAAGACCCCTCTGACCAACCGAACATTACAACTCTACTAATAATGTTTAACATTTACATCGTAATGACTTTGTCTATGTATTTTTCCTAAATATTATCAGTACGTAATTAGTAACGACGCGTTGTACTGTTAAATATATTGTTTTCTGTTCCCATGTTTAGTTATCTTCAATACATTAGTTAAGTAAACAATCCTTTAGCATAATATAAGCTCTTGCTAGAGCTATAGCAGTTAGTCAGAAATTGAATGTTTTAGATGTAACTTGTCAATTGTAAATTGTTATAATAAATATGTTCTTTTAAAAACAAGTTTTCTTCTCATCACGTAACACACGGCCGTTAACCCATACACTTTAAGTTTGTCGGTACAACTATGATGCCAAGCCAAATGTAATAGCAGGTACCTACACTCGAGACGCGTGACTTTGAGCGGGATAGCTTCGTCTAGAACCAAACAACCCAAGCGGGCAGGCACCGACTTAAACCCTATAAATAGGTAGCACATACAATTAATAGTATTTTATTAATGTTAAAGGTTTTAGATTTACATTAGAGGTGTATTAAATTAAATCTCTATTAAGTTATTTTATACTTTTGAGTTTTGGATGTAGGTTTTTTAAACGTAGATTTTTCGTAATATAGTATTTAAATATTTTTTAAAAGGGGCAATTTATAGCACAGCAAACGTATAAGACAACTCAGTAGTCTGGAGGCCATTTGGCGTGCCCCGGGCACGACCTATATATTTTTGTCAAACAAAAAGAGACTTCTTTGTTCGTACGCTCGTATTTCATGTCGTTAAATCGTTTAAGATTAGAATTTCCTTTTAAGGGTTCCATATTCGAAGGTTAACCCTGTAAGCAGATTCCATTGTCCTTCTTTCTATCAGGGGAGTGCATCACATAAGCCACAATAGTTGGAAAGCGCAGATTTTTAAGGTGTGCAAATATTGCAAGCAATACTTACTGTTACAAGGCTATACTGTTCGGTCTGGTTTGTCATCTGTACGTCATTGAAAACCTTTGGTTATAATATTCACTTCGGTAGGCTCTCCCCATAATAATTCTTAACATTGGCTGAAATTATTTTTATCCGAATTCGAAAAGGAGGAGGTTCTCTCAATAACAATTAACAATTTTTTTCTCAATTACATTGCTACTATAAATACTACATTTGGGTTGGCACCGACTTCAAAACTATCAATGTGTAACACATACAAATAATACACTGGCCTGCCAAAGTAAATATCACACTTTTCCAATAATTTTTTTTTCTTAACTATAGAAGGTAAAGATTTAAGATTAAAAACGTTTTGTTGCAAATTTTATAGGCTTTAATTCTTAGAAACTAAAATTATACATTAGTAACATTTTTAACTTAGAAAGATAAAACAATGAAAATAGAAATTTTTAGTTTAGTGTAAAAAAATTCAACTAAAATGTATTACATGTTATTTAATTTTTAATAACTGGTATTGCCTCCTCGAGCTCTGATTACAGCTTCCAGCCGGTTTGGCATACTGAACACTAGGTTTCGGAGCCGATGTTGGGGAATATTCTCCCATTCTTCTACCAGGGCCTGCTTTAGTGCCCTGAGGGTAGTAGGTGGTGGTCTGCGATTTCTGACTAGCCTCCCAAGCTCATCCCAGGCGTGCTCAATCGGGTTGAGATCAGGACTTCTTGATGGCCAAGCCATCACGCTGATACCGACCTCCTGAATATACTCTTGTACGATATGAGCCGTGTGTGGCCGGGCATTATCATGCATCAGCATCGATCCATCACCCATATTTGCTAAATACGGCCCTGCATACTCATTGAGAATCTCTTGAGCATATCTTTGCCCAGTGAGGGTGCCATTTGCTATGGCTACTAGCTCTGTGCGACCTTCTGAAGATATGCCAGCCCATGCATGTACACTGCCTCCACCGTATTGGACTCTTTCTGAGATGCAGGTTTGAAGGTATCGCTCACCAGGTCGCCTGTAAAAACTTTGCCTCCCATCAGAAGTGTAAAGGGAGAATCGAGACTCATCAGCAAACAAAATTCTTGACCATTCTTCTTCATCCCACTGCATGTGTTCACGGGCGTATCGCAGTCTCGCTACTCGATGCTGTCTCTCGAGTTTTGGGCCACTCGTTGGTCTTCGGGGTTTCAAATTTGCTTCAGCAAGTCTTCTTCTCACTGTACTGTCACTAATGTAGTCCCTCCGGGTCTGAAGTAGCTGTTGCTGGACTTCAACTGCATTTTGGTGGCGATTTCTTAACACTGTGGAAATAATATAACGATCTTCTCGGGCACTGGTACACCTGGGTCTGCCATTACAAGGTCTCCTCAGATGGTGTCCAGTCTCTTCGTACCTTCGCTTTACCTTCTGGACCATTCGTACCGTCACACCCACCATTCTTGCAGTGCGACGCATACTGATGCCTAGTTCCAGAAAAGCCATGATCCTAGCACATTCTTCAACCGAAAGAGGCATGATAAATAAATGTTATGTGCAAAAGCACAAAATTTTAAAACAAGACCCATCGATCTTGAATAAAATTTAAAACAGAAAGAAAAATGTGAATGGTAAAATTGTAATTCGGAAACGTCCACTTTGAAAAAGGAATGGTTTTGTTTTTGAATTTTTTTTTCAGCCAATTCTTAAAAGAAGGTTACCGACTATAAAGTTTTTATGTACAAAATTAAATTCTCTTTAGAGTTCTTTTTATTTCGAAAGTATATCTTGAGAACTTAAAACGTTATCTTTATACGTTATATTTATTTATTTTATATCTATCTTTTGAAGGCCAGTGTAGTAAAGTGAAGGTTTGCATAAGAGGTGTATTAAATTAAATTTTTAGTTATTTGAAACTTTCAGTTTTTGAAGTCGGTTCTTTTAAACGTAGTTTTTTTTTCCTCTTACACTTTTTGTGTCGAAAACAAGCCGGGACAATCATAAAGGGAGCTGTTCAGAATACCAAAATACAAATAGCGTGTTACACATCCACACTGCTAGCATATTGATGATTTTGCATCGATTCGTACACCAACATCATAGAAACATGAAACACAACGTTCAAATAATCGCCGGCGCTGCAGAACGTACCGCCCTCACGTTACATCGATCGACACTAACGGCGCTAACGTAGCAACTCTTTTTTATGTTATAATTAGATTCATATTACACTTTTTGTTGCAACATCGAATAAAACAGTAGTTTAAGTAATATAATTATAACGTTTAATTATAACGTTATTAAATTAGATAAAGTTGTATTTTTGCATCTTTATTTGCATCCTTCGTAATGACGCCGCCATTTTGTTATTAGCAATAGTTCACTCATTGATATACCTACAAAAAACCCAAGATGCACAGTTGCGAACAAAAGTAAGACTCAAAACTGTCGCCAAACACTTGTCTATACTATAATAGGTACTTATAGTCAAACTATAAACAGTTTTTTACAAATTGAACTTTATTCACAAAAGCTAAAGTTGATTTCACAAAGGAGTCTACAAAAGGCAATAAAATTTTATGATCGAACTTCGCCGGTAGGACAAGGCATGGAGTGGAGACGTATATTTCTTATATATTTATTTAATTCAATGAAATAATTAGGTTGTAAGAGTTAATTGAATTGTGTTCTAAACACAATACATAAATACTTAGAAGTTTTTACAACTTTCATCTAAGAGTTAATGTTAAATAAATAAATATATGTTTTGGGTAGGATATATGTATAAATGAACGAAACATGTATTTATTAGATAAATTGTTTATTTTTCAAATATTGCAATTAAACTTAAAACTTGATTCTATAAATATTTTTTAAAAGTCTTGGTCATAATTTTTTCTTTAAAATTTTAAATGCATTCTTTAACGAAATGGTCTTTTTAACGAGCCTTGAATTTTTCTTTTTAAAATTGTCAATGACTTTTTCTCTGTTAAATAACTTTTTGCGGCATTTTTGAAGTTCGTTTTTTATAATTGCTTTTCGAGGTGTGTCTAAAATTGAGCCTATACTTAGGGAACTAGTAGGAGATATGAATTTCTTGTTATTTTCCGCGTCAAACAGTGAAATCGCAGACTATTCAGTATTAACGCCACCATCCGGCAATTGTATCTGTAAACAATATAAAATTTATTTATATCTATTAGCAAATCAAACAAATGAAATGTTTCATGATGAAGTACTAAGGTACTGCTAGGTTCCGTCCTTTTTCGATGATGATAATGATTACAAAAAATATTAAATTTAATGAAGAATACCATACTATTTTCACAATTTAATTTTTCTTATTTCCAAAAGTTACTTACCACTACAGTAGGAACAGCCGTTTTCAGACGACGTCTTCTGCCTTTTGCAGTTACATATATATCTTTGTCCAAAAAGTGTTCTGAACAAACGACGCCAGACTTATTCGGCTTATAAAAATCTTCACACCTCTGTTTGCTGACGATTGATGTCCATTGTCTACATCGTATTGGGTCACAAGGGAATCTGAAATATTAAAAAATTTAAGTAAATTATACACAGAAATCTAAAACCATATTATACCAACTTGCTTTGGCTTTTTAAATTTCTTTTTTTTTAACGTTTAAGTTTAAGTAAACGTAATATTTTAACGTACGAAGGGTTTTACTCAACAGGACAGGGTTCACCGGATGCTTTATTGTTTTGTTTCAATAGTAATTACAAAGTACAAGTTATGTTTGTGTATAAATTTAGAATTTATCTCTTGTTGTTGTGTAACCATTATATAATACAGTTTACTCAATGTAATTTAGAAAATATGTGTTGAAATGGCCATTTAGCAGTTTAAATTGTTATATAGCTTCCTTTATTAATTGGGTTGTAAAGGATAGAAAATAAAGGTTTACTGCATACTAGGGTATTGAGAAGAGTGTAAAGAATCCATAGTTGTGTAGCATCTGTTATTGTAAAATTTACCTTTAATTTATTTAGTATTTTTTGTTGCTTTCTAAAATAAGGAACACAGTTGGTTGAGGCGTGGGCTATTTCCCAAATTTTGGGGAATATGTGGGCAGGAATACACATGAGTAGGTATATATGCCCGTTTCTGAGCACGAACACGCTTCGACGATCCGCTTTTGTTATGAAGATACGACGACAAGAGCAGGACGTTCAGATGATGGTAAATGGTACGCACTGCCCATTACAATGTAGTGCCGCTCAGGATACTTGAAAAGCCCGAAAATTCTGAGCGGCACTACAATTGCGCTCGTCACCTTTAGAGATAAGATGTTAAGTCTCATTTGCCAAGTAATTTCACTAGCTGCGGTGCCCTTCAGACCTCCAACTGGTAGCGACGCTTAAGAGTAGACTAGTCTTGCACAGGTCAGAAAGACAGAAAGTTATTTATAACGAGTTCCTGTATAGTATTGTAATAGTTTTTCACTTTATAGTATTAACAGTATATAATATTATTAGAACTACTATATGTTAGGTTTTTAGGTGAGTTTCCGGGAGGGTTTGTCTTGCTCGCTTAAATGGCGATGCTCGTGACAGCCTCCTGGGACGGGTCGTCTACCTTCTCTAAGATATAGCAAGGTAAGCGATGACTGGTTTATGTGTTATGCTCGTGAACGAGCGCTGCCATTCTTCGGGGATTTTTAATTTTTTATTGATGATGTTCCATTTTAAGTTATGAGCTTAAATGTATGATTGCGCTCTTAATAGCTTTGCTTATTTGCAGTGTATGTAATATATAATATTATAAAACTCAATCTTCTTTTTAACATCCTTGTGAGGTTATCCAAGAAACTGAAAGCTGTGAGGTATAATAGTATATTGTTGCAACAATTTAAAATAATATGTAATTAACAACTTTCTCCTAATGTATGATAATGTTTACACAATTTACTTAAGCGCGCCATCTATCATTTTTTAAGACACGCACGAAGGTGAAAAGATTAGTGTACTGCAGCCACAACGGTCCACTGTTCCTTGATTCAGGCAGGATTCAACAGATGGCGATAATTTAAAAACAAGCAATAACTACAATAATGGTGACCGGAGGTTTACATAATAAATAGGCGAATAATAAGAGAAAATTGGTATAAGTATATAATTAATTGGTATAAGTATGTAATCAGAGAACAGGTAACGGGTTCGATGCCCGCTAGAAGCAATGCATATATTTTTACGTTTGAATGTTACTCTTAATGTAGGGAAGGATGTTTAAGCTTGGCTTAAATAATATAATCCTCACCTAATCGAGTAGATGCATGGCGTTCCTCCATAATGTGGCATTCAACGAATTTACCCCCGGATACGACCAAACTGTAGAATGTATTTTTAAGAGATATCTTCTTGTGAAAAAAAAAACATTTAAATTAGATTCATGTTGTGAATTGTCACAAAGATGGTTGGGTAACATACATACCTACAAAACATAGAAAATAACGATGAATTATTGCAGAAAGCCTGTATTTTGAAGCCTGAAAATATAAGAAGCCGGAGCCCGAGTATAGGATTATTTCAAAGCAGCCACTTAAACACTAACCGCATTGTAGAATAGAGGAGGCTTGTAATGCACGATGCGGTAGCGACCATGCGAGGTGAGGTAAGCTCGCTGTCTTAACTCGCGGTCTCATATGAAACAAGGTAAGGGCTTATGCTACGTTGCTACTGAATGAGAAAATTAGATAAAATGCGTTTGTTGACCAATTTAATTGGATATTACATCATTGAATGTGAATAATGTTGTGCTGATAAAAAACCTTTATAATATATATATGTCTATAATAGTAGCGGCTAAGGGATTTATTATGTGTGGAAGTGACACGAAAAGTAATCTTAGTCTGGCCATAAATACTTTTAGAATAAAAAATAAACAATATTACATTTGAATTTGGAATCTGTCATTTTTATATGATTGTTTTCTCTTTTTGGCGCCAAAACATTGTACAATATTTTATATTTAATTGGAGTGGGGTAATAATGAGAACCGAATCGCTGTGATTGCATTAAATTAATTATTAAATAAATCTCTTCATACGCTGGTATTAGTAAAATGTTTGTGTAACGGGCTATTAATAGGTATAATAGGACCTCCTCTGTTTGTAACAGAAAAAAATCTGGCCGTCCACGTAGTGATCTTACGAAAAAGGTGGTCAAAGCAATATGTGAAAGAATTCGAAGAAATCCTGTCCGAAAGCAAATGATTTTATCTACGGAGATGAAGACAGCACCTAGAACAATTTCGCGTATTTTAAAAGATGACTTAGGACTTGCAGCCTATAAGACACGAACTGGTCATTTCTTAATTGATTATTTAAAAAAGAATAGTGTGATAAAATCGAGACAACTACTGAAGCGGTACGCAAAGGGAGGTCACAGAATATTTTTGTCTAGGGATGAGATTTTATTTAACATTTTATTGTTAATAATTATTGTTGCTCAATAGAAACAAATAAAACAAACAAAATGATTGTATTTATGCTCAAAGCTCCAATTACCCGACAGAGTATAACGTGTGCACTATCCGACTTCAGTGATGGTTTGGTGGGGTTTTAGCTATGAAGGAGTGATTGAGCCATACTTTAGTGAAAAAGGTATCAAAACATATGCACAAGTGTATCAAGATACCATTCTCGAGAAGGTAGTGAAGCCCCTTAACAACACCATGTTCAATAACCAAGAATAGTCCTTCCAGCAAGACTCTGCACCGGGTCATAAAGCTCGGTCTACGCAGTCATGTTTGGAAACGAACGTTTCGGACTTCATCAGAGCTGAAGACTGATCATCGTCTAGATCCATATCCAGTGGATTATGGTTTATGGTCAGTTTTTAGAGAGTACCTACGGTTTGCTCTAAGCGCCGTGATAATTTGGAGTACCTAAAATAATGAAGAATTTTCCCATGGAAAGATTGCGTGCTTCTATTGATATCTGTATTGCAGCCAATGGAGACCACTTCGAATAAACTGTTTATATTTTAAATTGTTTTATATTTATGTATTAAAGTAACACACTGGAAAAGTAAAGAAATGTTATTTGCAATATAATTTTTTTTTCTTCTTTGTGTCAGTATTTATGGCAAGACTAGCTGATATATGAATTGGAATGATCTGAGTCACGAATCAATAAAATAATGTGATATTTTGAAAAGGAAAATTTTATCTCTGTATTTTATATTAGCTGAACCTACGCTGTTCTGTTCAAATCACAAAAACTGTTGCAGGTGGAATTTCGTAAAATCCGGCTGACCTCTACTCGGCGAAAGGAATATTCCTTCCGAATTTCAAGTGTCTACGCCTTAAGGTTCCAGATATATTGTGATGAGTCAAAATATAGGTGGAAATTTCTTATAAGTATGTATAGATGAATAATATTCTATATGAATAATACTATATTAAAATACTACCAATTTTACTCAAAGTTTCAATTCAATTTTAAAACGAATACAATAAAAACTTACCAAATGTGATAAAATGGGTAAGATAGAAAAGGTTTAGAATGATTAGATGATCAGGTTGTTAAAGTCGCGAGTATAATGTAGCTAATTATAATAGTTTATAATCAGTATCGCCAACCCGCCTTCCTGTAGCGACTCGAGATTACCACAGAACAGTTTAAAGAGGAGATTAGCAGGAGATTATCTCATTTATACTAATAGACCTCTGACACTTACGGCCTTACAAATAAAATTGGCATAAAGTTATAACTAAACAATTTTATTTCAGTTAATGCACTTATTTTTATTTTTGACAGCAAGCTAACTATGTCTGAGCATATTGATTACGTTGCGAATAAAGCGTTCCAGAGCTTAGGTTTTGTGATACGTACCTGCAAACCCTTTAATGATTTTGCATGTATTAAATCTGTTTACTATGCATACGTGCGTAGTGTCTTAGAGTACGCAAGTTGTATCTGGTCGCCCCATTATATAACATATATTGAAAAACTTGAAAAGATTCAAGCTAAATTTATAAGGCACCTTAACTTTCGTCATAAAAATTTTTCCAACTACAAAGATGGCTGCATGCATCATAATATAATTTCACTAGTAGACAGACGAACGTTATTAGATACAATGTTCTTATTTAATATAATAACTAATCTTCTGGACTTCCCAACATTACTTGCTAGTATTAACTTCAATGTACCACTAAAACGAACGAGAAATACGCCTCTTTTTTCATTATCATTTTACACTACGAACTATGGTAAAAATTCTCCCATTAACAGAATTTGTAAGCATTACAACGAAGTTTTTTCGAATGTCGACATTCATAATCGCAGTAAAAATAGCTTCAAAACAGAAATTATTAAAATATTAATAAATACACTAGGTACAAAAAATGTTACTGGAACAATATAAAACGAACAAATAGGTACATTAACACACCCACATATATATATTAAATTCGCATTCATACGCATAATATTATTCTTTTAATTTTAAAACTATACATATTATTATGTTAAAGTAAATTAAGTTGAAATTCATTTAAGTCGATTATTTTGTTTATAAGTTAAAGTAATTTAAGTTGAAAACTCATTAGTTGATTTTTGTTTATATAGAGAGACCTGTAATTGGCTATTATATGTACACTAATTTTTAAGACTAATTTGTAATATTTATGCTGTTGGTCTTTTCAATAAATAAATAAATAAATAACTAAGCATAAACCAAGAATATGTAAAATGTTTACAAATAGACATTTTGCTTACGAATGGTTTGTACGGACGTATAACGTTTCCCGCGTTCATTTGCAGGGCAGCTTGTCATTCGGAAAACTTCGGAATTATCATTGTATTGACAGTGTTGTCAACGATATTGTAAACATTTTGCATTTTCTTTGTTTATCATCAGTTATAACTCTATACCAAGTTTAATTGTAAGGCCGTTAATGTTTAGACATATTTAGCGTTAGGCAGATATTATTGAGATATGCTTATAATGAATACACTTCTGCCCGTGACTTAATACGCATAAGGTGAACGTAGTGTTTAAATTCTCTTTGGCCTGGGCCACATACATAGAACGACCACGAACGATACCATAAAATCATCTCCCTTTTTACTCGCCTTTCTACATATTCCTACTCTATCGATCTATAGCTGCCTTTTGCCACCGTTGGTTCTATGTGGGCCCGACCTAAAAATTTACTTTAAAATTTTCGGGATAAAATGTACTCTATATACTTTTAATAAAAAAAATGGTACTACAATAATTATTATATTCGATTGTCATCTTGCAACACTATTATTATGGAAGTGAGTGAATTAGTGAGTATGGAACAGAATAATATAAAAATCTAAAATAAAAAAATAAAATACCGATCGAATTGATAACCTCCTCATTTTTGAGGTCTTTTAAAAATAGGAGTTGATCGAAGACAAGTGAAAATTTGAAGTTATATGTATTTTTTAATACTGAAACATAATAAAATAAAAAAAAAAATGTGATCGAAATAAAAAAAATATTTAGGAGTGGCCTATCATTTAACTTTATCATTTAGGTATTTGAAAAATAGATGTTTACCGTTTCTCAGACCTACCTACCGATATGCACATAAACCGCTCCAGCTGTTTTGGAGGAGTTCGATAACAAACACCGGGACACGAGAATTTTATATAGAAGAAGAACTAGTTATGGCATCTTGTGCAAGAAATGCCTCCTTAGAGGTGAAAAAAGACCTCAAGTGAAGTTCACTGCGAAAGTCTGTGTGTCAATAATCTCTCAAATTGACCACCTGTATAGCCGAGTAGTTAGCGATCCAACGTACTAAGCTAGAGGTCCCGGGTTCGAATCCCGGTAGGTGCAAGCATTTATATGATGAATATGGATGTTTGTATCCGAGTCATGGATGTTTATATGTATTTATGTATGTATAAGTAAATATATTGTATTAAATATATGTATAGCTGTTGAATATCAAGCTCCAGTTGTGGCTTCTGGTGGTCTTGAATTAAAATACCTTGTTTCACAAAAGGACTGTATTACGTAATTCAGCCATCCTAACACTATTGTGGAATCGCACCAAAAGAAACAATGACTGAAGACGTTGGTAAGTGAATTGCATACCTTCAAATAGAGACGTGTACCCAACAAAGCACCACATAACTCCAAACGTGGAATAGTGGTTGTTTTAATGGGAGCAACCTTGTTTTTAGAGGCCAAAAGACGAACACAAACCGTCCCATTGACTGCGATTGTCCTTACGTAAATACAAGCACCATAAGCACGTTCGGAAGCGTCTGCAAAAGTATGAAGTTCAGTTACCAAAGGATTACTACAAGACACCCACCTAGGAATACGAATAGAGTTAAGAGCTGGAAGTGATTCGATAAATTCGATGAATTGATTCTTTATTTCTAAAGGTACTTCATCGTCCCATGTACATTTAAGAATCCACAGTTGCTGTAATATAAATTTAGCTTGAACTGTGCAAGGTCCCACTAGACCTAAAGGGTCAAATACTTGACTAACTAACAATAATATGTTACGTTTACTAATAATGTTTGATGTAAATGTGAAGTTGACAGAATATAATAAATGATCAGAATTATAATTCCAATATAAGCCAAGAGTTTTACTAGGAAGAATTTCATTTAAGTTCAAAGTTTTATTTTGAGTATCTGTACACATATCGCTAATAGACTGAAGAACTTCAGAACTATTTGATTGTAATTTTTGTAGGTGGAACCTGGCTGATTCGAGAGCTTTCATTTCACCTTGGCACAGCTTTATTACTGACTCGATCGAGTCACCACCACCTAGATAATCATCAATATAAAAGTCGCGTTTAATACTCTCTCTAACACTTGATTCTAAACATTGGTCAGCTAAAGACACAAGACATTTGGTTGCCAAATATGGAGCTGAAGCGGTACCGTAAGTTAACGTATTAAGTGTGTATGACTGCAATGGATCTGATGAATTGAAACGTAAAAGTATTTGCTGAAGAGAGCGCTGAGAAGGTTCAACTAAAACGGCTCTATACATCTTCTCTATGTCGCCTGTGACCACGAACTTGTGTTGTCGAAACCTCAGAAGGATGGCTAAGAGGTCTTCCTGTATAGTGGGACCCACCCTCTGTATGTCGTTGAAGGACTTGCCTGATGTCGTACGGGCGGAAGCATCGAAGAGTACACGGAGCTTTGTTGTAGAGCTGCTGTAATGTGGTAAAAAATATTTGACTTGATTATGTGTATTTAATTTGCTGTTTTTTGTCATATGATTCAGATCTATATATTCTTGAATGAATTTATTGTAACGCTCTTTATAAGTAGAATCTCTTTCAAATCTACGTTCTAGGGAATGGAAACGTTGCTTGGCCATTGCATAAGAGTCACCCAAACTTTCAGGCGAGTCCTTCAACGGAAGAGTGACGACAAATTGACCATGTTCGTTTCTGTGTGTGGTTTCATGAAAGAGCTTTTCACAAGCTTGCTCCTCCTGAGACTCCTCATGAGAAAGAAAAAGACAATTTGGTTTTGAAGGAAGACCACATTGGTATATGCTCCGGAAATAAGCCAACCAAATTTAGATGATTGTAATTTAGGATAATGTTTACCTAAATCTATGGAATCGGAACCCAGGACGTTCCAAAAGACTTCAGCACCTACGAGGATGTCTATGGCCGAAGGTATATTAAAAGTAGGATCGGCAAGTTTAAGACCTGGCGGGATAGGAATTAATTTTTTATCAACGTAAGACCCAGGCAAGCTATGCGTTATGTTTGGTAAGATAAAGCAGTCTATGTGAGCTTGATAACGACTATGACAAGACTGTAAGGTAAGACTACAGCTCTCTGAAGTATTGGAAACTTGTTCACAAATACCTGAGACTGAAGAGATAGTGCTTCGTGTTTTCAGACCGAGCTTACGGCACAGATCCTGAGTGATGAAGTTGGAAGTGCTGCCGTTATCGAGAAGAAGTCTGGCGGAATGAAGCCTACCGTTGACATCTGTCACCCTTGCCATAGCTGTGGATAATATTATAAGAGCCTGATTATTTTTTCCTTTTGTATTTGTAAGAATATTAGTAGATAATGCAATATTGTCTTTTGGTTTGAGATCTATTTGAGATTCCCTGTGTAAGAGTGTGTTGTGTTTTGATTTGCAATACTTGCAATGTGAAAGTTTACAACGTTTGTCGGTATGACCAGGACGAAGGCAGTTCATACACACATTAATTTCTGAAGCTTTTTTGATTCTGGAATCAACATTAAGATTTCTAAATGATTGACAATTAAATAAAAGATGGTTTTGAGAGCACATAGGACATGATGCGATTTTTTCTGGTTTAAAATGTGTGTTCGTTAGATAGTTTGTTTTTTTGTTACTTTCGTAAGTATTAGTATTTATATAATTATTATTTAAAGTTTTATTATCATGTAAGGTCTCGAGTAAATCAGCTCTATTAGATAAATATTTAGTGTAGTTCTTTAAGTTTGGAAAATGATTTAAATTGTTTTTATGTTCTTCCCACTCTCGGTTGGTCACATTATCCAACTTTTTAGACATTATATAGATGATTAATGTGTCCCAATGTGCTGTAGGCTGTCCGAGAGTGTCAAGCGCTCTTAAATTTTTACTATCATATTTCGTAATGAATGACAGGATTCTTTTTGTATAGCAGGAAAATTAAATAATGCTTGCACGTGATTATTGACAAGCAACCTTTCATTATTGTAGCGGTCTAACAATAACTGCCATGCTATAATATAGTTGTCGGCCTTAAAGTCAATACTTTTTATTACTAATGATGCACTGTCAGTTAAAGCAGCACGCAAATAATGGAATTTATTGATTGATTGTATGCTGTTATTATCGTGAATTATTGAAATGTACGTATCTTGAAATTCAAGCCAGTGCTGATAGTCGCCGTTGAAGTGGGGTAGGTCAATCTTTGGCAGGCGTACGAAGTCATGTTTGCAGCCAGAAGCGTGGAGCGTGTCGTGGTGCGTTGAGCTGGCACCAGGGTTCGGTGCCGGAGAGCTGGCACGCGACACGTCTGGAGGGAGCAGGGCACGCGCGCGCGACATTTGCGTGAAGTACTGAGTCTCGAAGGCCTCGCGCTCCTCGTACATATCGTCTGCATTTTCCGACAACAGCTCCAACTGCGTCTGCAAGTCATCGAAGTCTTTGTATAAAGATTTCATTACGCCTAGACGGCATTCTAATTCAGCTACTTGAAAACTATCTAATTCGTCTGTAGGTAATAGTTTAAAAAAATTAGTGAATTGTGTTAGCTTGGCTTTAAAACTTCCACGTTTTTTTATAAGTTCTTTTAATTTTAATTCAGACATAATGATAAGCAATTAAGATAATAAACGAAAATAAATTAAGATTGAAACAAACTTAATATCGTAAATAAGTTACGTAAGCAAAGGAATGTTCTAGGTGATAGAAAAAACGATTTTGTCAAGCCGATGTAATACAGCGATTCATGCACAAAACTGGTTTTCGTAGGCAATTTTATGGACAAGCGAAACTAGCTAGCGGCCGTACCTATTGCTATAACTTTAAGTATGTATCAGACTAATGGAATGCAGTTTATGAAAAGGCTATTTTTATAACTAAGTATTGAACGTTATAACGTAGCAATAAAAAATTAGAATAGGTAATAGGTTTATTACCTGAGTAAAGATTATTTTATATGTACTTATTATGTGTTTTAACTAATTTATGTAAGTGCAGAAGACAAGATATGTATATGCAATTAAGGCATAGTTTTAAAAATAATGCACTAATGAAATATAACGATATTTATTAAAAGGCGATTAGAAGGAATCTAAGCTATTTTATGAAGAGATCAACTTATGTCGAATCCGTAATAGCACAATCCTAATTCCTAGGAAAGGGATAAGATTAGGAAAGAAAGATTCCTTATCGGAACAAACTCACTCAGAACCAAAGCCTCTCCGGATGTCTGTCCTTTGTATGTGCCATGTATTCGGGCGGCGTGGCAGTCGAATGTTCTCGGAGAGGTGCACAACACGACCAACGTAGCAATGTAAGTAGATATAGATCGTGGCTGGATTCTTGAAATGGACGTCAAACGTTGACCTTAATAAATTTGAAGGGCCGGTTAAACCATCCACTTGCTTTGATGATCAGTTGAAGAGGCGAAGGACCATTTGTTGAATATCAAGCTCCAGTTGTGGCTTCTGGTGGTCTTGAATTAAAATACCTTGTTTCACAAAAGGACTGTATTACGTAATTAATATATATAAGATGAAAGTTAATATAATGCTAGCGTTAATGCATGTGCGCGCGGGTCAAGTTCTTAAGGCGACTGGTTCCGCCGTCGGCCGCGGTGCGAGCGCCGCTCCGCCACGAACGCAAGCCCCCACTCTCGCCGTTGAGACGACAGGAACAATAGCTGTCTTGCAACCCATAACACAGGCTATATATGCCTAATTTGGGGGCAAGACAATTTGTGTAAAAAGTTGGTTAATATAAAAAAAAAATCTCTCAAGGAATGCTATTACTGGCCACATTCTGGAAAAATAATGCATCAAAATACTAGCAAATCATCCGTTGACGAACAACTTACGGCCAGTTTCAATCTACCACCTCTAATATGAGATTATTTTAAATCCTGATCTTATTTCGTTTGTCAATCAATCAATTCAACATTACAAATAAATTTGTAAATTCTTATTTCAAAATATGGATTTAGATTATATGGATAATACTATACTTAACGCTTAAGTCTCACCAACGAGTAATGTCTCCCACCCACACAAATATGTCACGTAGGTCGGTTATTGAAACGTCAAAACCAGGAAATATATTAAATTATAACAAGAAAATTATAACGTGGAGGTTTTAAGTCATGTAGTTATAGATTTACTTTTGAACCGAGCACACACGAAGACCTCACGTCGAAATCAAGAAAGTTCTATAAAATAAACTTAAAGTGTATTATAACTTTTAGGTGAACGTGTCTAGATTTTAGGAAGATAGTTTGAAATATTTCAATATTTTCAGAGCGAAGAATAACTTCTACAATTTCGTAAAAGTACCGACCGTGACTTCGTATATGTCTTTTATTCTGCAATTTGGGCATTAAATTGTAATTACGCTATAATCATGCTTTCTAATTGTTTCATGAAACCCAAATAAATAACTTTTAAATAAATATTGCTTTCTGTTACTTTTTCCTCACAACAAGAGCTTACAATCAGTGACATTTCTGCCTATTACAGTTGTTTTGTCAGAATGGCCGTATTGGCACTGACCTCTACTATATACCACTGGACTGGCGGCTATCAAAGTGCTTTTGTGCCTGTTTGATATTCGCCATTTTGTCGCTGTTGGCCATGTAACAAGAGTCTGCAGCACTAAAACTAGTAATGACAACCTCAGCAAGCATCGATAGATAGTGGGAAACTATTTACAAAAAAAATGTGTACTTTATTACGTTGATTCTTTGAAGTATGGTAGTAGAACTTTGTAGTATGGTAACACGAAAAATGAACGAAATTAATTCAAAATGCAAAAAAACTTCAGAGTTCCCTGGACGCTCGCGAGTGGCGCCAATCAACTAACTAACTAACGCAGATCAGTGCGTACGGGAGAAAGACATAAAGAGAACCTTACATTCTTTATTTGACGTGGTCACAATTATAAGAATTATTAAATAGCTAGAGAAAATTAACTCAATTGGGACAATATATACCTATCTATTCTTAGTCTGAAATAACTATGTAAGTCCACAGTATATAACTTACGGTTATGAACTTATGATATAATGACGTCAAAACACAACAGACGAGTCAGCGCTAGAATAATGTACGTATTGTGATTTCAGTAGGATTTATTGGGCTCATTCATTCCGATCACCATTTGCTTATCATACAGAACACAAATCATACGACTATTTGTGTGGACACAAACTAAGGTAATTTATAAGTTCATTTCATGTCAGGTATAGTGCAGAAAAATGAACTAATGACTTATAAAAGATTATTGTTATTATCTTCTTGATATAAGATATGCAATCCACAAAGCTTATTATAAAATGTTATGGGTGATAGATATTAGATATTATTGTACCATGTCAAAATCCCAGAAGCGTGCGTTTTAGTGCCAACCCAAGCTAGACAAATAGTTTTTTTATGAAAATAAGGGACGAGATGAAGAGGACCTTCAGCTGATGGTAATTGATACGCCTTGCGCAGTACAATGCAGTGCCGCTCAGAATTCTTGAAAAACCCAAAAACTCGTCTCCTTGAGACATAAGATGTTAAGTCCCATTTGCCCAGTAATTTCACTAGCTACGCCGTCCTTCAGACCGAGCCTCCACACTGGTAAATTATGTAATGATTTATTTTTTCCATTTTTGGATTTGCGATAGATATTGAACTTACTAAGAGTTCAAAGCTTTCAAGATTTTAAGATTATGTTGAAGCCTAGTCTTTATAATCTCGTGATTTGTGTAGGAGTCTTATATAAGTCTAGATAGGAGAACAATATAGCGTACTTCACTCATGTAAAGTGATCTGTCTTGCAAAACCAGATAAATGAAGGCGTTGTAGACATTTTATGAACGTGTACGTGTTATTTTCTGGAAAATACACATCTACTTGGTGAGGATTATATCTTAGTTTGTGGAGAATGGTCAGATCTTATAATTCAGCCCTCTCCGTGATAAATGGGGTAAAATACTCACCATGACGCACATTTATACAACTCCTAACAACCAGTGGGAAGCTTATTTGCGCAGGGTGCCGGCTAGATAATGGGTACTACACCGGCACCTATTTCTGCTATGAAGCAGTAATTTGTAAGCATTACTGTGTTTCGGTCTGAAGGGCGCCGTGGCTAGTGAAATTACTGGGCAAATTAGACTTAACAACTTAAGTCCCAAGGTGATGAGCGCAGTTGTAGTGCCACTCAGAATTTTTGGGTCTTTCAAGAATCCTGAGTGGCACTGCATTGTAATCGGCTGGGAGTATCAATTAGCATCAGCTGAACGTCCTGCTCGTCTCGTCCATTATTGTCATAAAAAAAACTCAAATTGAGTTGTCCACGGAGTACGAGATCCACGCAAACTTAATCATCTGCGCATTGCTTGCGGCCAAAAGATGAAATCTGGTTCTTGGGTGCACCAGAATAGATATGAAAAAAAGAACTTGCGTGAAGTTTTGTCCCGCTTTATTGATAAAACCCAGGTTCATCTTTCTTTACCTTTCGAAGGACCACATTACTGGCGAAGGCTTGAGACTCAGTATTTACATTACTGGACAAGAGTTTTTGATATCGCCTGAGTGGTTTATACGCAGAGTCTTCGGGGGTAAAACTGAACACGATTCAATTTACTCTATTCCGCGATCTATAATTTACAATGTAGTTCATTGCAACTGAATATTACCAATTATTGCTTCACACTTACTTAAGATTTTGTTTATTAATTACCAACATTATTTTATAAGTGGAAACTACCGTCAGTACATAAACTTAAACTTTCTTTTTAAGTACAAATTCAAATATTTTTATTCAAAATATGATTTTAAGACCACTTATTATCTACTACCCATTCGGAATCGGTAATTCTAGTGCTGCCGTAGACCCTTAAAGAACGGAAGCAAGAAACTATAACTTAAGCTTACATTTACACACCAGTGGGAGGCTACTTTGCACCGGATTCCGGCTAGATTATGGATACCACAACGGCGCCTATTTCTGCTGTGAAGCAGTAAGGCGCCGTAGCTATTGAAATTACTGGGCAAATGAGGCTTGACATCTTATGTCTCAAGGTGGCAAGCGCAGTAGTAGTGCCGCTCAGAATTGTTGGGTTTTTCAATAATTTTGAGCGGCACTGCAATGTTATCGGCAGGGCGTATCAATTACCATCAGCTGAACGTCCTGCTCGTCTCGTCCCTTCTTTTCATAAAAAAATATGTCTACTTTGCTTGTATCATTTAATAATAATGTAACATTAGTTAGTAATTTATTAAAGCAAATATAAAAATAACTATACGAGATACCAGTCAAATATATTTAGTAGGAAATAGTAGACGCGTTCCGGTGTCCTGTCTGACTGTAAGATAAATCACTTACAATTTATTGGCACAAGAACAGATTCAATTACAAAGCTGAATTTAATAGAGTTCTATTAGCAACTCCACAGGAATTGGATTCCAATTGATTTATTTGATGGAACTTTTAAATTATAAATGCACTTGATTTATTACGATCTTTTTCTTTTAAAAATATCCATCATAAATGGCTAAAAATTTAATATTATGAACCAGAATTCATGACGATAGGATTACCCAGTCTGCAACTTGCAACATGACTCATGGGCAAGGGAATGGAATGATCCACCACACGACGCCACCACAAGCAATGACAAAATCTATGTTATAACAACGCCTGCTACAAGAACTCAACCAAGTAACAAGAAAGAATGTAGTACCTAGATCTAAAATGCTCCTTAGATACATCTACAAAAAAGTTAACCATTTTGTTCAAATTTCTGTTTATTAACATAATATTAATTGTACCAACCAAAAATAAATAGTTTAAGCTCAAATCCTCATATGTTATTCGTACCCAAGTTTTATATAATAATATTGACACACTCTTACACAAATTATCTTGCCGCAAACTAGGCATAGCCTGTACTATGGGTGCAAGACACCGATATATTTAATACAATATACTTACTTAAATAAACATAAATACAAACAAACATCCATGACTCGGAAATAAACATTCATATTCATCATATAAATGCTTGCACCTACCGGGATTCGAACCTTCGGGACCTCGAGCTCAGTAGGCAGGCTCGAGCTATAGGGGTCGTCAATTCAATCATATTGTTAAAGGTTCCTTTTTTTCATGACTTTTCTTTTAATAAAGGCCTTTAAAATTGTTGAGAGATTTTTCCAATATGTTTTCAGAAAGCTTTTAATATAAGTAATCAAACGCAGTTGCCGATCAATAATGTATAAATAATTTTTAAATCCCTATTATCAACTATTAATACTTACTTTAATTTTTACCTAAGAATATTAAACTTAACGATTTTGTTCAATACTTTGCATTATATACTTACATAAAAAATAGAAAAAAACATGAATATTAAACCTTTTGTCCCATATTTCAGTCAAAATCAACAAAAAAAATATCCTTTTCAAATTAAAGTCGGAGTTGAATAAGTTTCGTTTTCGAAGTTATACTTCTTTAGGCGCGTTATGAAAAAAGTATGAGAGTGAAATTTTAAGATTCGCGCGCATCACTGTAACACAAAATTAACAGGGTGAAGTTGGTTCCTAAGATTTTTTGACATTGCGACATTCGTTATTTTTTTTTTTTGGTTTCTTCGTCCATTATTAGAATAGGCAAAGGGTTCAAGCCTGTACAGCCGTATTCGTTATTTAATAATTAATTGTCAAAGCCATCGATGCAAGATTTTTACAATATTGTTCTTTCTACAAACGTAGAATAGCACGAGGAATAAATAATTTTAAGGATTTTTGCTTTGTTAGGCTAAATAAATATAACTTCTTGCGTGCATACATAAAAACATACACACTTTGTTATATTATAACAATCACTGATGACTTTGATAATTTTGTCATTCACCCCAAATGTCTGATATAAATGGTACTAAACAATTTCAATATATCTCTTTGTATTGTAAAATTGGAAAGCAAAATCCGGGAATTGCACTGAATATAGGACATTTTTAATAATGCGAACAAGAGTTGGAATATGTAAGCGAACAATGACAAGCAATGCGGAATGAAACAGGATAAAGTGAATGACATTTCATTAAAGCAACGTCAATTATACGAAGAAACGAAACCAGGACGTATGGGAGTTAATATTTCATTTGAAATTACACTCATTTCACTTCATAACGCGAATAAGGAAAGCGACATTAATAAATACTCAAATTGGGGAAGTGAAAAATAAATCTCATCAGTATTAATTTGTAGCTAATGCTTCTTTTTGTTTGAATATATTGCTGTAATTATTTCGACGTGTTTAATAAAGTATTGTTTTTCGTAGTAATTTTATTTACTCCTACAAGTCATTTTTATCTCCAATGCTCAATCTAATTCTGGAATCAGTTAAACTTAATTTTTTTTATGGAATAGGAGGACAAACGAGCTTACGGTTCACCTGGTGTTAAGTGACGAAAACGGAAACCGGAACTGGAATAGGATATGAGATAATCTTCAATTACAAACTTGATTATTATTTTTAAAAACCCTTTATCTACGCGGACGAAGTCGAGGGCATCAGCTAATATTAATATAAATGAGATACTAAGCATTATATATGTTTGTGTTTGAGTACACCCATATTATATAAGTGTACACGTCTTGTTATTGTGCATAGACGAAGAATTAATATATGTTTAAGAGTCTTAAATATTATAATATAATACGGGTAAGCAGATTGAAGTAATTACCAAGCAGAAGCGAGCTGATATTACACTAACGATATTATTAAATTTGCAGGACTTAATTACATCTGTCGATAAATTATAGGCCATATTTTAAATGAAAAACGGTTCGCAAAGTGTTTTCGAGAAGGTAATTAATTACTATGTAAATTACAGGCGGATTGACGTTAAAGGTAATTTCTCCTAACTCTCAGCGTAATTTATTTACAAAATGAATTAATTTTTCCAACATGTAATCCGCACTAATCAATAGGATCTAAGAAATATTAATTGTTAAGAAGTTGTACTATTACCAAAAATTTTTTCTTATTATTAGACAGTAACTCAAAAGAAAATTAAAAAAAATCAATATATTTATAAACCTAGAGTCAACTGTATCCAGTGCTTCTGGAAGGAGCAGTTAGTTCTGTCAGATGGCAGAATCATCTTTAGGATGTTTTTAATTCGGATTTGTTTATGATTTATTCTTATAAGATACATAATCACTTTATGGATAAATATATAAACTTGTACATTTAAAGTACAGCCGTCATTCAGGAGTTTTTTTTTATGGAAAATGAGGACAAACGATGGTGCGGGTCACCTGGTGTTAAGTGATCACCGCCACCCAGATTCTCTTGCAACAACAGAGGAATCACAGGAGCGCTGCCGGCCTTTAAGGAAGGTGTACGCGCTTTTTTTGTAGGTACCCGTGTCGTATCGTCCCGGAAACACCGCACAAGGAAGCTCAATCCGCGTAGTAGTGCGTGGAAGAAAGCTCCTTGAAAACCGCACTGTAAAGGACCGCCACAGATGGTGGGGATGATATCGTAACTGGTGGCGTGTCGTGTGAAGATGGAATTCGGTGGCAGGAATCAGGTGAAACAGTTCTTCGGAAAGTGTTCACGGGGGTGCCCCGTGATAAATGCGATAGAAGATACACAATGAAGCGACGTCTCTACGCAACGCAAAGTAACCAGCCGCTTAGGAGGCTTTTGGGGCTACCATGGATGGTTTGGATGGATGACTTTCCATGGCATTATGCGCAAAACAGCGGTCTCCATGTTGCAGCGTCTACCTGTTAGCAGTAACAGCATCGTAAAGATGATTCAGCCATCTGCCAGAACTGACTGCTCCTTCCAGAAACACTGGATATAGCTCTTGGTTTATAAACATACTATTAACTGTTACTTTATACATTTAAGGAGTTCACTGTGAATTAAATCATTAAATAAATATAATAATAATAAGAAAACGGCTGACCCTAAAGGCTAACCATGCAACTTCCCGCTAATTCCATACCTAAACGCTTCAAATTGTACGACGGTTTTGAGCTCGAACCTCAAAAATAAAATTTATGTTATTTTGAGCTCAAAGAGTTTCTTTGAGCACTTCAAGCTCAAAAGTCTGATAAAAGTATAGTAAAACACTATTTTTTGAATTTTCACGGCAATAACTTTCGAATAAAAAAAACCCATTTTCACGCGGTTAGACGCAGTTTTTTGAGCCTCTTAAATAATAAATTCTTTAACTTGTGGTCTCAACTTTACCGGAGTGGTATACTGTTTAACGGCCGTTTTCAATAACCTATATATCCTTAGTTTAACTTACTAGACGTAGACAAATCTATCCCTTTACGCTTACTTACAATTCAATAACCTATTGATAGATAGAATTGGACTATAACTATATTGGATAATTATAGATAATGTCATTAAACTGTATCCGTAACTTAAACTATGGGTAAATAGGTTATTGAAAACGGCCGTTTTCATCATGCTCGCTTAAATGTCACTGCTTGTGGCGGCGACATGGGACGGGTCGTCCCCTTCCCTAAAATATGGTTGAGGGAGGCGATGGCTGGCTCATGCGTCATGCTCGTGAACGGGCGCTGCTCGTAGTGGCAGGATGATCCTGTAGCCGAAGACTCGGTTTCAGATTCTTAAAAGTTATTATATATATTATTTATAATCGCTTATAAAATGCTCACAGAATACCTTTATTTATTTACGGTGTGTGTGGATGATGCAGCTACTGTACTCAATAACTTTTGTATTAATTTACATTTACTTTTTTGACTTACTAGTGTAAGGCATTGAATATTTGATTATATTATATTATAATCGAAATGATTTGTAAAAAGATGGAAATGTAAATATTGATATAAAAGAGTGGCAATGAGTTTCTTGCTACTTCTTCTCATTAGCTCAACCCTTTACGAAGTAGCGGTAGATTCAATAAGAAAAATATTTTTTTGACATTCATAAGTGTCATTTCTGTGACCTACGTGATTAAAGTGATTTTGATTTGATTTGATTTGTAAAAATTTCAAATATCGTGATATATCGCGCCACTTACCTTACCCTCTCTAGCTATGTAATAAAAAGATAATATATTCTTTTTATAAATGCAAGCAACTCTGTGGTTCTTTTGGAATAAAAAGAGTATTCAGCATTATATTCTCTTTGGTAGTCAGACATGTCATTTCACTGTGCCTAATGTCTTGTATAGTAAACATTATAGCTTGTTTATTATTTAATTATTTTATAATTAACTAGATATTGTATGTTATACGCATTAGACATGGATAGTACAGGACGCGAGGAAGTTTTAGCTTCAGAGAATATAGACAGGCTATCAGAAACTTTAATGAATTTAATGGTCAGTTTGGTTCTAGGTAAATACATATTTCTTATTTTTTACTTTAACTGATTTCCATTATTATGAAAAAAAAACTTTAAAAAGGAACTATAGTAATAATATCTTCCCGTCAAATACTAGAATGAATAAAGATTGTGGTAAGAAAAGACTCGCGCCAAACTATCCATTACACCGTAAAATATTATTTCAAAATTGCTGCACCGAAGAAATTTATTAAGTTGCCACACTCGATTATTGAAATAAAGCGTTGTTCACAATAAATGCTCTGCTGTAGAGGAGGATGCAAGCGTTGGCGCGAAGGACGCGTCACATCCGGTGGAAACGGAAGGCAGCGCGCACGCTCCACCGGACGTAGCCACCGTGAGGCCACACTTGCAATGTAGTGACGGCGGTAAGAATACTCCAGACACACCACTTGATTAAATTTGTAACTCGCCTCCCGAATCCTAATAAACTTGGCCAATGGCCAGAATATTCCCTAGCCACGTCCGCATGAAAGTAAATATTCTGTCGCATTCTATCAGATTATTGATTTTTATATTTATATATTACTAGCTGACCCGATAGACGTTGTTCTATAGATAATAAAAAAAATACTGTTTTATAGGAATTTGCCAACAATATTTCAAAACATCAAGAATTATTTCGTAAAAAAAGGCTCACTGTTGTTATAATGAAATTCTTTCACAACAGAACTTTCAAACCGTGCCAATAAATTCATCAACAAAGGTGCTTGATTGGGTTGAGGTCCGGGCTATTTGCTAGCCAATCTAGCACTGATACCGACTGACTGTTAAGAAACGACTTGACTGAACGGGCGGTATGTTTCGGGTCGTTATCATGCTGAAACGTTCATATATTAGGGAGATGTTCCTCAGCGTAGGGAAGCATAAATTCCTCTAATATTGCCTTGTATTGATGTTGGTCTAAATTAACCTGACCTTTCCTCACAGGTTCCACTCCACGTCCAGAAAATGAACCCCACATTTTAATGTTTCTACCGCCATGTTTCACCTGCTTTTTTGTGAATCTTGGATTCATTTCCGCTTTTACAGGACGCCGTACGTCTTGCCTTCCATCTGAAGAAATCAAATTAACCTTGGTCTTGTCAGAGAATAATACATGTTGCCATTGGGCGTAGGTCCAATGTCCATATTTACGTGCAAACGTCAAACTTTCATTTCGATGTTCTTTCTTCAACAACGGTACTTTGCGAGCCACTCCGAACATCCCTGCTTCTACCAGACGTCATCTAACGGTCCTCGCTGATACACCGGCTCTTTCGTCCAACCCAAACATTTCGTGTATAATTAAAACAGAGCCTAGAAACGAATCTTTCTTAGCTAACCTGGTTATCAATCTATCTTCTTGCGGAGTTGTTTTTCTCGATCTTTTTTTCTGGGCACATTTAAAGCTATGTTGTTGCGCCTGAAATGTTGCACTGCATTGCATACCATAGTTTTTGAACAATTTATATATTCTGCTATCCTTCGGTATGACCAACCACGCTCGACAAACTTCATGATGATTTTTCGTAGTGTTGTTATTTTTGCCCATTTTTCTTGAAAATAGTTCTCAAAACTTAAAATCAATCATCTTGATTGCCGCCAAAACTACCACGAAATAATAGGAGAAGAAATAAAAAAATATTGAGATTCATATTTTGAAAATAGAACGCAATATCTCAGTGTCCCTAATTAAATGACCAGCCAGCATTTTTTGAACAAATAGCACTGTGATAATCTATCAGCTATACTGTAAAGAGGTTTAATGTTTAGGAAGTTGTTATTGTTTGTATAATCGGGCACATAAATGACTAATCATACTTACATGTTAGGGATATGGAATCTTGTTTAAACTCGTTGGAATATAAAAAATAAAGTCACAATTTGGTTTAACTAGAGAGTTCCCTAATTAGTTGACCACGACTGTATATATTGTCGCGTAGCAACGCTTCGACGTATATGACGAGAGTTGTCAAACGTCATATCGTGCAGCAACGTACATGACGAGTGTTGTCAAAGTTCAAGACATTGATAATTTCAACAGCTCCGTCAGCTTTGGCGTAAAAGTGTTTACTTTAGACGCTGTAGACCCGGGTTCGATACACCTACAAGTGTATGGAATTTTTTGGGTTTTGTAATGTTAATGGAAATTTCTAGTAAGTTCAGGATCAAATCGAACAGAAAAAAAGGGATGGAAAATGTGTAAGCAGGATAAAAATAGTTAAAAGAATTTTCTAGTACAATTTTAATTTCAAGATGAAATGGGAGAATCATTTTGAAAATAGAACAGATCCGGGGGTATATAAGCCGTACTAAGCGTGGCCTACGGCAGTTCTAGTTCTGACTCGAAAGTGTAAAGAAGAAGAAGAAGAAGAAGAAAAGTAGAAATAGTGAAAAGTGGAAGTGTTCCAAGAAGAAGAAGATAGAAGAGACTTAGTGTTTGGTGCGGTGTGACGCGTTGAAGGTACCGCCGCCCACAAGAGGAACAGCGGCAGACCGGCGTAGTGCAAGTTCGAAAAAAAGTGAACGCAAAGAAAGACTCGTTCCTATAAGCGGAGTTTTATTTCCAATCCCTGGCCCACCCCCATGTCAATATTAAGATTAAGATATAAGTGTTCAAGAACGTAATCAAGGTATTAAAATTCCTAAATTAATCTAATCCTCTAGGAACTCCTGGTCCGCCCACGTGTTACTGTCCTCTCGGCGTTTGTAGATAATGATTTAAGAGTTGCGTTACACAGAGAACTTGATGCGATGCGATTAGGTCGTTGACCACTGATGAAGTGTGAAAATATTATATTATACCAGCTGACCCAGCAAACGTTGTATTGCCGATATTAAAATCGCGATTCTAAAGTAACTGTTGATCGTAGATGGGTGAAACTATGAAGTTGTATGTATTTTTTAATGCTGACTCATAATAAAACAAATTAAAAAAAAAATGTAAAAAAAATTAAAAAAAAAAATCGTGTGGACCACCTTTAACATTTAGGGGTATTAAAAATAGATGTCCGATTCTCAGACCTACTCAATATGCTCACAAAATTTCATGAGAATCGGTCAAGCTGTTTCGGAGGAGTACGGGAACGAACATTGTGACACGAGAATTTTATATATAAGATGTGTATTACGTGTGAACTGTGTGGCTCGGTGACAATTTTGGTTACGGGGCGAGAGCCAATAGGCATTAGATTAGCAACTCAGATACCAAATATGTCTCTGTTGTCTATGGGTATTTCTCTATGTTTTTGTACCGTCTGCAAGTTAGTCTGCTATAAAGTGTGAGCACTGTGTCCGCTAAGATATGTAGTATTAGTAATTATTGTCAGTTAAGTGTATTACAATGAAATACTTCTTTACATCAGTAAAGGAAGAACATCTTACAAAACTAAGTAAGCGTCAATTATAATCGGATTTTTGTATTTTCCTTAACTTACTTAACTTATCAGTGGGAAGCTCCTTTACACCGGATGCCGGCTAGATTATGGGTTCTACAACAGCACCTATTTCTGCCGTGAAGCAGTAATGTGTAAGGGTTACTGTGTTTCGGTCTGAAGGGCGCCGTAGCAAGTGAAACTGGGCATACGAGACTTGACAAATTATGTCTCAAGATGACGAGCACTGTAATTGTAGTGCCGCTCTAAATTTTTGGGTTTTTCAATAATCATTGTAATGGGCAGGGCGTATCAATTACCAACAGCTGAACGTCCATCTCGTCTCGTCCCTTATTTTCAAAAAAAAATTTCAACATATTGCAAATTACACAAACAGTAAAAAACCCTTTAGATATAAACGGGTTAAAACAGGTTATTGTTCTTAGTATGGACTACAGAGTAATGTTATCAACGTTATTTCATAAGAGTAAAATTACTATTGGGACATGTTATGCAAATAAAGACTCAGGTCGCTATCGTATTTAACATTGTTGAACTGAAACTTCCTTAAATGCTCGCTGGGCAAATTAGCTCGACTTAACTTGCGTTACATAACCGAACGTGACAGTGCAGTCTTATTAAGGAACCACAAAATAAAGTGCTTGGTGTGGTGTGGTAAAGAAGTTTTCACATTAAAATTGCAGAGTATTTAATTATATTTCTGAGAAATTACTTTTTTGATTTTCGGGCTTACAAATAAAATTGGCGTAAAGTTACTCTTCTGTAATGGCCTTACAAATAAACATGGTTTAAAGTAATATTTAAGAATAAACCAAGAATATGCAGAATGTTGACTTACGGCCGTTCCCAATATACTATCTACAAATATAGATAAATTACTACCTCCTACTGTCAGTAATTAGCTGTCAATATTCTAAAGCTGTCCCAATATACCCGATAAGTCATTGTTATCGCCTTATATTGGGACGCGTGGATTCCAATTTCCATACAAACTTCTATCGCTTGTAAGCTATACGTCGTCCCAATGGCAGACAGCGTGTACGGATAAGGTAAGTTACCGTCGATAAGTTTATTGGGACAGAAAAGTCAACGTTAGTTACGATTTTTATCTCAAGTAAGAGATAGACTGAATATTGGGAAAGGCCGTATATCGTTGACAACGCTGTCAATACAACGATAATTCTAAAGTTTTCCGAATGTTAGGTAGCCTTGCAAATAAACGCGGGAAACGTTATACGTCAAAATAAACCAATCATAAGCAAAACGTCTATTTGTAAACATTTTACATATTCTTGGCTCATTAAAGAGAACGCACGAGCACGCATGTCGCGTGACGGTCGGGCGGTGCCTATAGTTCGCAGCAGCTGACCGTGTAGTGTATAGACTATTACTCATTTGTGCCAATGCTCCACGCTATTTTGTTTGCTTTAAATATGTGTATATAATCTTAATAATTGTTAAGTATTATGTTTGTCGTACTCTCCCTGATTAAAAATATTGAATGAAAAGTATTGGGAACCAGTCACCCCATGTAAACTTTATACTTATATATAGCTACATGAAAAAGAATTGTAAGTATTCAAAAGTATTCAAATTTCATCATTTTTAATCCTTTTCAATCAATATTTCTAACCAGGGCTAAGACACAGAGTTCAATATAAACATTAGTTGGAGACTTAGCCTACTTTTATTATTGCCCATTATCATTCCAATTTTCCAAGTATAAAATTAAGATTGATAAAGCGATGTTTGTACCCTTAATGGAATATTATTCCAAAAATCTTTAGTTAAATGTCTATAATGTAAAAAAAAAGTTTCACTTATACCGTGGTTTCATAAGACCACACAATCCTTTCTTTCTCAGGTATAACTTTATACCAAGTTTATTTGTAAGGCCGTAAATGTTTACAAATAGACATTTTGCTGTCTGCTTGACATTCGGAAAATTTCACAATTATTATTGTATTGACAGTGTTGTTAGCGATATTATCCACATTTTGCATATGAGCCAATAGGCTTACACTTTAAGCCCACTTTATTTGTAAGGGTGTAAGTTTTTAACGTTTACTTGCGATACTTTTTGTAGTTTTGTATCGCTAGTTGACATAATATTTTATACGTAAAACCTTTTGTGTTCGTTGTACAGAGAAAATGCTGGTTCACGTTCCATTAAAGAAAATAAACAAAGCGAGTCGAAATTATATAAACTCTTAAACGGAGATAGAATCACGAAGGCTCGTGAATCGGCAGTTTGAGCTTGATCGCTTCGGGATTGATTTTGTCGAAAAACCGCGTAAATTGTCGTTTAACTAATAACAAACGTCGTTATACATCTAATATTATTAATCCAATACTTAGTATTGAAGGTTTCCTATTTAAATAACAACGGTTTTAAAAGTTAAAAAGTAAAATACCATTTCGTGTTTATGAAAATAAGGGTCGAGACGAGCAGTACGTTCAGCTGATGGTAATTGATGCGCCCTGCTCATTACAATTCAGTACCGCTCAGGATTCTTGAAAAACCCCAAAAATTCTGAGCAGCACTACAGCTGCGCTCGTCACGTTGAGACTTAAGATGTTAAGTCTCATTTGCCCAGTAATTTCACTAGCTACGGCGCCGTTCAGACCGAAACATAGTAATGCTTACACATTACTGCTTTACGGCAGAAATAGGCGCCGTTAAATACCGTTTTTTTTTTCTTTATTTCTCTTTATGCTAATATGTTTATGCTGCTTACAAGTATAGACTATATGGGAGGGGGGAGAGCTAGAGAGGGAGTGGTTGATGTTTGGTTGTTTTTTTAATATGAAAAATGTTTGAGTTCAAAAAAGGTGTAAGACACTTTGTTCTTGATGGTTGTCCTTTGACCTTATAGGAGTACGTTCTTTATTTTATTTATCAAATTATTACTAGAGACTAAATACGGTTAAATTGATTTTTCTCCATGGAAAAAAGAAAGAAAATTCCGAAGTAGCTATTAAAGATTACGCTATAAAAAATGTAACATTTAGTTTATTACCATTGTTTATAAAAACTTAAAAAGACTTCACTTACTTGACTTAAGTTTCTCTGTATCCCCTAGCTGGGGCAGAGGGCATCCACAGTACATCTCCATCGCATCTGAGCATCTCTTTTAATTTCACTCTAGGTTTTTTCCGATGTCTTTCGCTTCGTGAATGACAGTCCGCCGCCAGGTTTACTTTGGACGGCCACTTTTGCGTTTTCCTTGAGGGTTCCAGTCTAGGGCTTGCCTTGGCATATGGTTGGGATCCCTCCGGAGTGTGTGGCCTATCCAGATCCATTTGCGGCTTGACTTCATGAAAGCGTTGCCAAAGACGATCGCTCGAAATTTTGTCGGGCCAGTGAATATTGAGGATATTTCGAAAGCATTGGTTAACGAAACATGAAGTTGATGAGAGATGAGCGGCACTACAACTGCGCTCGTCACCTTGAGATATAAGATTAATAATTATGATTATAATTTCACTAGCTACGGCGCCCTTCAGACCGAAACACAGTAATGTTTACATATTACTACTTCACGGCAGAAATAGGCGCCGTTGTGGTATATACCCATAACCCTTCCACTGGTAAAAATTATATCCCACTCTTAAATAAAGTTAATATTTCCACATATGGAAACGTTCAATAGAGTGTTTGAAGCAAAAACGCGGTCGACAATTTATTCCGGGGCGGGTTGGGCATCACTAATCGGCGTCATCAATCAGCCGACGATCGGATCATGTGACGGACATCTCCCACACCCCGTACCCCGTACACCTCGTACGTCTCACACGACCCTCGTGCAAACGCTGGGGTTTTTGAAATTCATTCATTACAGGATAATAGGTAGGCAGCGATTTGCGAAAACCCTTTTACACAACCTTTCTTTGAATGTAGGGACTGTATTATTTTCACACAACATATTTAAGTTGTTAATTATAATAATTTAATAATATGACGAATTTAAAATTCACCATAGTTGAAACATTATTTTTTTGTAAACAAAATGGACACATCAATTTAATAAGGTCAAGCCAAAAAATTTTTACAAAAAACAACTGACTTCAAAAAAAATTATTCGTAGATATATGCCCTAAAAATTAAAAAATAATTGCGTATTTTTATACACTCTAAATTAATCTAATTTTAAGTTACAATTATTATTGTTATTTATTTAATCGGTGTCCTCCCGCCACGGCACCTCCCTCGCCTCTTGTCTTGTCACGTTGCACGTGCGACACAAGCACATCTGACCTACAACTATGTATACACTTACAAACCTACCTTGGCTGACACCGAATTAAAAAATAACAATAATTGTAGCTAGAATTAGATAAATTACTTAGATTGTATCTTATGTTAGTTTATGTTACTTTTTAGTGCATATCGTAATAATATCTTATGTTTTTGAATAGTTATTTTTAGAAGTCGGTTGTTTTTGTACTTCAGGGAATCTGTAGTACACTAACAAATAATTTGTCTAAATATGCGTAGACCTACTAAATTTTGCAATGCATCAATGAACGTAACCGCATTGCGTACTGTTTAGGCATGTATACCTGCCAGCTGGGGATAACGTTCTTGCAGAAAGCTGAGCAGAATAAAAGTCCAGTACAATGACGCGTTCCGGGCATTCCCAACTCGTGGTCACACAAATTTGTCACACCAGTGTGACTACGAGTAATTTTTTTTCCTCGTCGCAGTACTTAAATATAAAATGCATGCTCTTCAGCTTTTCTCTTCATATGGTATTATATAATATTATGTATGTCATAAACAATCATTTGCATGTCCACAATGCCCTGAATCGCCGCAATTCTGACATGGGTAATGTTTGTGCTCGCACAGAATTGTTTCACCCTAATCTCAGACGTCCGCGTCATGGTATTTCCAGTCCACGTACCTACACAAGTAAACATTCCCTAAAGTTTTAGTTTTAATAATTTCTTGCTACTTAATAATGTATTTCAGTTCAAAACAATAATACAATGAGTTATCAAATCCATAGAAACAAAAGTGCATCTTGAAAACCTCAGATATAACTTCTAATATACAGTGCTATTAATAGTGTCAAATGTATAATTTCACTAACTTTTACCCGCGACTTCGTGCACTTGAAATAGTTACTTTGAGCAGCATTTTTTTATATACTCAATTTTCAAATACTACATAACAAACTGCTGTGGCTAATACATTTTTATAACCTACCAACTACAGGACTTTCATCCCCATTTTTCACCAGAGATAGGTGTAAATTTTAAAAACGCTAGGACAAATATTTAAAAGTTTCATGGTACCTTCGATAGTGACGAACTATCATACAAATTTCCACCCCCTATTTCAACCCCGCCAAGCCTTTTATTCACGATAGATATGTCCTTTCCCAAGTTCTCGTATCTGGACTAAATTTCATCAGAATCGTTTCAGGGGTTGAGGCGTAAAAGCATATCAAACATGCTTACATTCACATTTATAATATTAGTAGGGATAGGGATTATAATTTTTTCTTATTTATTCTTGTCCTTAAGATTTCCTAAAAGCGTAAATTTGCAAGCGCATTGCAATCGTATTAATACAATATTTGTTTATTATAAAAGTAGGAACACGAACTAAATGCAAGCAAATGCCCGTGAAAAAATCGTAACTGTTATGATATTAATTACTCTTAATACCTTGCGTTTTAACAACATAATCGAGGCAAGAATTTCATAAAATTATAGAATGTCAGGCCATTAAACATTCATTGATCTGAGGTTATATCTTATACCTTTAAACGAGCAATTCTTGTATATATATAATCTGAATCTCGGAAACGGCTCCAAATATTTTAATAAAATTTAGTATACAGGTAGTTGGGGGGCGCGAAATAGATCTAGCTAGGTTTCAATTTAAAAATTGTAGTTTTATCCGTGTTTTAATGAGTAACAGCTACAGTAACATTAGAATACAAAGGTAATTTTTGCCACTATATACAAGACTAATAGCTCAGATGGGACATTGGGTGACCCCGGTTCGGATCATCTGGATTCGAACCGATGTCTTCCAGTTTTTTTGTTCAAGTTTTGTACACCCTTAAAAATCCGAGCAAGGCTAGGTCGTCCGGATATTTCTAATAATGTTGTGAATATGGCAGACTCGTATCGTTCAATATTTTCTTAATGCTTGTAAACTTGTAATATTTGCATATTATTAACTTTTGGTATTAAATGGACATGATATAAAATCTATTCACCATAGGACCATTTGATAACGACTATTGGAAAACATTGTTTAGATTGATATTCTTAGTAATTTGACCACTAAAGCGAAGTCGATGTTATTATTTATTTAGATTACTATTCTAGCTAAATGATATTTATATTAAGTTATAAGTTATTGTTTATTTAGATTACTATTCCAGCTAAATGATGTTTAGATTATATTGAGATATAAGGTCCTCCGCCCGGCCGTATAGGCAGTTCCTCTTAGTTCTTCATAGCTCATGGTTCCTCGAGTACTCGATACGCTCTAGTAGCTGAAGTTCCTTCAATAAGTTATTGAGAGTAAGTGTAAGAGTTGTGAGTCTTATTTCGCTGTAACTCTGCTGTTGTCATTTCAAGACCCCTCTGACCACTCGAATATTACAAACTAAAGACACCTTTATTTCACCATACATTATCGTTTGCATAATCTATTTTTTTATTTCAGAAAAAGTTATATTGAAGACTTGTATCGATTTAATCCAGCAATATATTCAACTCGTGGAAAAGTCTCACAGCCACTGATTTTAACTCATTTGTTTTTCTTAAGTTATGAAAATATAGTTGAATTCAAATTGTTTCTTGTTTTATTTTTGGAAATTTACAACTGGATCAGATCAGTTTCAGATCTACAAGAATAATCACATATTATGTATACACTGGAGGCAAAATTTACTTTTTTTTAAGAGGAATCTTGTTAATATAAATTAATAAATACTTAATACGACACGCCACAAATTAGGATATCATCTCCACCATCTGGAAGTGTGGCGGTCCTCTACAGTGCGGTTTTCAAGGTTTTTTTATTTTACTGAATTGAATTGATACGCCCTGTCCATTACAATGCAGTGCCGCTCAGGATTCTTGAAAAACTCAAAAATTCTGAGCGGCACTACAATTGCGCTCGTCACTTTGAGACATAAGATGTTAAGTCTCATTTGCCCAATAATTTCACTAGCTACGGCGCCCTTCAGACCGAATCACAGTAATGCTTACACATTACTGCTTCACGGCCGAAATAGGCGCCGTTGTGGTACCCATAATCTAGCCGGCATCCTGTGCAAAGGAGCCTCCCACTGGTGACTACTACAAAGCTGTGGAATGAGCATCCTTATGCGGTGTTTCCGGGACGATACGACATGGGTACCTTCAAAAACAGCACGAAGACCTTCCTTAAAGGCCAGCAACGCTCCTATGATACCTCTCGTGTTGCAAGAGAATGTGGGCAGTGGTGATCACTTAACACCAGGTGTCCCGTACGCTGGTTTGTCCTCCTTTTGTTTGAAAGTTTTTAGTGCTTTCCTTCTTAGTAGATTTTATGTTAATATTTATTTTGGTCTTGTTAATCGCATTACCTTGCAATATTTATTTATTCAATACAATTCATTTATTTACCATAGGGAGTGACAATAACATAACATACTGCAATAACACTGAGTAAATGTCATGAAGCTCGTAAACGGGCTTTGACATGGGGAGAAGAAACACCATGAATCATTATCCTCTATAATATAACCCACTTTATTTATAGTAAGTATTTATTTTTAGAGTAAGCCTAGAAAGAAGCTTATATATTTATTGAATTTGTGCTCAGTGAATCCTAGTGCCGACAATTATCAAACCATATTATTCATATCTTTGAATTAATCAATAAACCATAAAATGACATTTTTGTCAAGACAGATATAAAACCTGTAAAATACTTTTTAAATTATTAAAATCGGGCATTCTATTCAAAAGATATAACGAATTTAAAAATGGAAATCTAAAGATGTTATTGCAATCATAAAATAGTCACTAAGTGAAAGAAAACTTTTATGTTAACAAAAATAAATGTATGGTCCGACTTAGAAGACTTTCCACTCGGTAGAGACGAGATCGGTCGATCTAGGCGAGTGAAACCGCGAGACATTGCTTAGTAGTAAATAAGGTACGGTAAGGGCTGTATCACTTGGAGTTGCGAATAGACATTGCTTCATAGTGTCTTCTACCGCATTTATCACGGGGAGTGTGCCGAGGAGCTGTTTCACCTGATTCCTGCCGCCGAATTCCACCTTCGCACGACACGCCACAAGTTAGGATATCATCCCCACCATCCGGATTTGTGGCGGTTCTCCACAGTGTGGTTTTCAAGGAGCTTAGCGACTAGTCATCGCCGATATTTAGATTTTAGATACAGGGATTTGGAAAAATCGATGGGCTTTTATCGGAGCAGGTTACTTCTTAAAGCTACGAGATTAACGTTGAAAGTCCAATGCATTATATTCTTATTTTTACGTTTTTACCTAACCAAGGAATTTATGCAGCCTCTTTAACTCACATAATTACCAACGGACACATCTTAAATCTGGAATGTGATTGCGTCACAATGCGCGATTGGTGTCTGACGCAATCTTTTTTTTAAGTATTGCCTAAAACGCAAGTGGTCGTTTATTACTTTCAATAAGTGATGTCATATCCTATTTTGAACACAAATATTTGAATTTGAATATATTCAAGTACAATATCTAGTTTATTTTTGTGAATTATGTAGGCAATTTGTAGGTTACGAATTAAACTAATGAGTGCATCTCGCTGTTAAACGTAATGTTGGGTGAGTAAATAGTTACATAAAGTTGTATTAAAAATGATAAAATAAAAAAGTGAGCTTGGAGTACATTCAAGTGAGTTTTAGTTCATAAGGACAATTCTTCATTGCAGCACAAAAATAAATTAATATCTTGAAGTAGATTATTTAATTCCCAAGCTTCATAACCTGCTCGTCTTAATAACCGATTGTTTAACTAATTTATTTATTTATTTAATAGGTACACACAACAGAATTACAACAAATACATAATTAACAAAATAAACTATCAGTTAAATACAAGATAGGCTGCAACTCCACGAGGGAGTGTACACAGCTAGTTTAGCATAAATTAATAACTATTAAAATACAACAATAACAGCGATTTTAAAACTAGCTTTGGGTGATGTAATATTATAAAAGAAAAAGACAGAGAAAATATATATATTTGGACAAATAGACAGGAATATTTATGGTAATAATATTAAGATTTATTAAAATAATTTAAACTAATTAAGGAATTTATATAGACCAGAGTTCCATTTACAAACAGATGAACTGTGGATGTGGATAATCAAGTCATTTACTAAATAACTAATAAATTATACAGAACTATAAATATATTATGCTTAAATAAACATCAGAGGTCAACTAGAAATTTTAATATAAGAAAATAAATTATATATACCGATATAATGTACATAAGAAAATCAATTACCCGTAGCAGCCTCCCATTTTCTTAATAAACCAGTCAAACAACGGCGTAGCAATATCCCTTTGACCACATTGTTCTAATTACTTGGCCTTTTTATGCATACAGTCCACTGTAATAGAGATTATTACTTTCATATTGAAGTTCTCTGTAATAATGAGATGTATTTTTTGTTAGACCTTTTTATATTTTCACCTCTCCAGCATAAAAAGGGCGCTATTGCTACGTGAAATCTCGCAGCAAAAACGCTTTTTGCTGCGAGCGTGACGTAAAGTGATTTAAATTTCGAACTCCACCTGACCATACATCCGGGAATTAGTCCACGTTAAAAAAATAAACAATGCGATCCGGTGCGTTCCGAAACTCATTTTAGCCTAGCGTATTATCGCATTGTCACAAAAATTTATATATTACTTATCGAAATTTAGATTTATAAATTTTTATTGGTGGTTTGATATTTATAATAAACATTGTTTCTCTTTCTATATATAACCTATAATACTTTTCTCGCTAGTCGAGGTGAAAAGTTGTATGTTTCACACGAGAGCAATTTTTTTTTTCTCGTGCGCTTAAATCACTCGCTACGCTCGTGGTTCAATTCTACACTACTTCGCCAATTCGTGATTTAAAGTCAGCAGCAAAAAATAACTTTGCTCACTTGTTGAACAAATAACTATTGTATTACTTGTGACCGACAAGAGTGGTGTTTTAAAATTATTGCAAGTACATAATATTATTAATGGAAGTATTATTTAATTAGATCATTAAAACTCATATTATATTAGATTAGGGAAACATCTTCAAATTAGTTTTAATAATATAACATAGATGACTTTCTTAATGATTAATGATTGCGGACGTCACTGACCGCCGGAAGTTACCGAACCCGCGCCTCACATCACCGCGAAAATGTGACGTAGATTTAAGTTATATAAATATGTATGATAGATTATAAGGTATTTATTTTATGGGCCTTGTAGCCTGAAATAAAATGATTTATTTATTATAAAGCTTTAAATTAATAAATAAACTTATTTTAACCTTGATATTAAAGTAAACTACCATAATTTTAGAAATATATTTATTTAAACTTCACGAAGCTACATCAGTTCGTAAAGGGGCTTTGGCATGGGGAAAAAATATAAGAAACTCCCAGTCCATCTTTTAAATCATATAACAACATATACAGTCATTTATCACTCACGGACATTTTTTCTGTATAATATACATCCAACAAGTTGAGGAATCTTTAATAAATTTTATTTATGTTGAAAAACTTAAATTACACTTACTAGCCTCATTTAATATTCACAAAGGGTGACACTATTAGATTATTAAGAGATACTTGTAGGGATAATAATATCTGAACAGAAAAAAGTAGAAAATAACGAATAATTATTATAACAGTTAAGTACTTAACTCTCACGTGTCCTGCAGCAGCTACCAACCTGCAGCGCCAACCGAAACCTTCACTGACCTGTATAAATACCAGTGGACAGTCTGTTCCATATTATGTTTGACATCATTTCTTTGTGTCTATTTATTATAATTATAAGCACCACTCACGAGCGTCCAGAGAACTTATTTTGAAGTAGAAAACAAATTTCTGCGAAGGAACGTACAATACTCTGAAGTATTTTTGCATTTTGAATTAATTTCGTCCGTTTTCCGTGCTATTTATACTTTATAAATAATTTTTTTTTTTTGTAAATTGTTTCCCACCATCTATCGATGTTGTCTGCGGTTGTCATCACTAGTTTTAGTACCGCAGACTCTCGCGACATGGCCAACGGCACCAAAATGGTGAATATCAAACAGGCACTAAAGCACTTTTACAGCCGCTAGTCCAGTGGTATATAGTAGAGGTCAATGGACACCTTAGTAGACTTAGGTTGGCAAAGCTAGCTCGAACAGCCAATCAGGAACAAGCCTCTGTTGGATGTATTGGCTTTAAAATACTAATAAGCTACTTTTTGGGTTTAGGATATCAAAACATAACTCTTTTAACTTTGAATTACTTACAAATTTTATTCACTATTTCTTACTTCTTTAAAATTAATAAATAATAACCTGAAAGCTTAATAATCTAATACGCTCGTCCATTATCCCAGTCATTTCACTAGCTAAGGCGTCTTTCAAAGCAAAATACAGTAATGCTTGCATATTAAAACCTATCCAAAGAAGCCTTCTTGGCAAGTTTAACGTATACCAGCTATAGAATTCTCACATTATATCTATCTCTACGTAACAAACCCGAAATTATACAGTTTAATATTATAACTAGGAAATTAATAATTCTATTGTAAGAACACCCATTTAAATATGCTAAGGATGGGTCAGAATACTAATTTCCAAATTAGACTTCATAGAACATCCGTACATAAAGTCACCGCACAAACCGAGTGAAGGCACGACCGGTCCTCCTGGCAACTCGTGCATTACCTAAATTACAATATGCAATTTTATCTCCTATATTTATGCTGTTTCAGCGTATAATAGCGTACAAGGGTTTATTATACGGGTATAATGAACTGCTGTGCGTAGTAGAGCAAACATGCCGGTCAAATATTAATTCAGGTCACATTTGCCGCTTCCAATGTCCGTGTTTGCTGAGATACAACTTTCGAGCATCGAATTTAGAATGGTTCACTTTGGGCATTGTGTATTTGACTATTTATGTTAATTTAATCTGACATGCAAACGGCTCATACAGATCCCGGAGTTAGAATAAATAACGACGGATATCTGGATGACAAATTTCGATGTTAATTAAGTTTACATCTCTGTATTTATAATACACACAGTTTGCTTATTAGCTCTCGTAATTGTAAGCAAATTGTTGGTGAAACAATCATTATTATGAATATGATTGATAATACAACTTGGAATGGATAGGTCTTTTCATCCGTACTTCCAAATGATTAAGGTTCTCGTATACTGTACAGGATTATTGGGCTGTTATGGTTTTAGCTCAGCCATCAACGGGCGACTACGTAGTGTTAATTATGCACGAAAAGAAAGACGCCTTTTTCTTACACGAAGAAGTAATGTTCAGACATTTTTGTTTTTTAATGAAGGGCACAGTAGCTCGTAAAATTATTGGGCTAATGAGACCAAAAATCTTACGTCTCAAAGTAACTAGCACATTTGCGTTGCCACGCTATGTGGTTTTCAACAATCAGGCAGGGCTTATCACTAACTGTTAATTGAATGTCCTGCTCCTCTTGTCACTTCTCATAATAAAAAGTGTGTATCTCAGCGCCGACGCATGACTGGGGTTTACTCCACAAGAACGATTGTCTTTGAACAGGTACTAAACAAAATCAAGTCCAATGGAGTCGATTACAAACAGACATACAGCAGAAGCTAATAAAAGCGTAATAATTAAAAAATTAAATAAATCCTTAACGCTCAAAATATGTCAGGAAATACCCAAACACAACTCCTGTTAAAAGCGGAACTCAAAATTCCAATTTTAGTAGTTCTATCAAGTAAGTTACATTTTGGCACACCCTAATAGGTACATTATACTACACGAGTAAGCTATCACGGAGTATACTGTCTATGCTGGCTACACACAAGTATAGATATATACACAAACACACACAACTGAAAAGTGAATGGTGCGCACCAAAAACGTTACTATCCCATTTGATGAGTAGGTTTTACTCTCCATATTTTTCTCATACGAGGCGCCTTATATGAAAATCGATTCTTAAGGAGTCAAATCCAAAAAAAAACCTTAGTAAAGTGATAGTGACGTATTCATCAGCAATCATAAGTGCCGTTGGCAATCAGACGACTACCTGCTCCCGTCTGTTCAATGTGACAAAATACTTGCATAAAAATAAAAATGTCCTTCTATTTGAACCAGCAGTACTCTCTGATAATAAACCGTATCCCAATTGTAATGAAAGGTTATATTTCATAGGGAGAGTCACGCCCGGAAAATATATTTTCAATCGAACATTATATAGCCATTATGGAGGGCAACAGGTACTTAAGGATGTTTTTGCTTTTCACATATTTTTATCCATCATGCTAAGGGTATTATCGTACAGACTTTTAAACCTCTATTTTATATAAATCAGTTTTGGGTCGTTGACCGGTGAGATTAAGTGTGATATATACCGACATATTGCCATTGGAATCCGCAATAAATTGCTGCATGGAATCGGAAACGATAAATTTCGAAGGAGTTTCCGAGAGACTGGTAAAGGTTAATTATCGGAATATTTGGAAGTTATTTAAAAATATTTTCCATGACTAAGAGTTTTTTTCAGTAGTTCTTTTAGTTTATATAAAGTAGTTTATAAATTAAAGGGGCTTATAAATAAAGGATCGCCGGTAATTCTGTGTAAAGCTAAGAAGGTAAACAATGAGAAATTAACTTTCTAAAACTAATATTTTGAAGTCTGCGGCATTAGTGCTTGTTTAAACATAATATGTATGTAAACTTATGTATTGACTAAAATACTTATAATATATACTCAATCTATTGTCACTATGAAATATAATATTGGACTCTGGCAGGAAAACCACCAATTACGAAATATTATAGAGATTTTTTTTTTATACTTTTGTGATCTACTCTAAAATGTGGTTTATTTTATTAAGTGAAGGGTGGATAGTGTGGGCATAGTTTTACTTCAAGTCTTCTCGTACGAAAAAAAAATTTTTATGGAAAATTTTTACACCAAAACTTGTTGCGATTCTTTCGTTTCGTAGCTCGTAGCAGCAATTACAGAAATGACACTTATGAATGTCAAAACAAATATAAAAATATTGTTTCTTATTGAATTTACCGCTACTTCGTAAAGGGTTGAGCTAATGAGAAGAAGTAGCAAGAAACTCATTGCCACTCTTTTAAGTCAAGATTTACAATTTAGTTGTTTTACAAATCATTTCAATTACAATATATGCAAAGTCACACAACAAAAATACTGTCAAAAACTTAAAGGCTTACTGAGTAATGCAAAAAAAGAAAAAAAATAGTAAATTAATGCTTATAAACACAAGAGTTATTGAGTACAGTAGATGCATCAATCCAGACATACCGTAAATAAATAGAGGCATTATGTGAGTATTTCATAAAATAAAATATATAATGACTTTAACTTTAGAGGAAATAATTGGTATCCTGTGTGGCGAGTAGATGTTACGATGTAAACGAGAGTGTTAGAAAGTTTATTTTAAGACCATGGTGCGTGTTCATTTATCTTCCAATTTTAACATTACAAACCATCCTGGCAAGTTGGCAGCATTTTCTAGACTTCTGCAGCCTTCGGGGGGTAATTGAAGAGAAGAAGTATACTCTCTATAGAGAGGATTACTAATAAAAAGTTGTTACATAAAATATTCTATTAGTTTAACAAAATTTAATGCGTCAAGCAGAGGCCATTAGAAGAGAGTGAGCACAGATTATGTAAAATATTATTGAAGTAGGCGTTACTTTGCAGAAATCCATAATTATCCAAATGTTTTGAATTTTTTTAGTGTTTATTCCGCCAATATTTGTCTTCAAACAATTCAACACGTGTTTCGCCTCTACAAGAGGCATCATCAGGAGATGTTGACTCACCAAATTCTGGCATGAGACTGACATGTATAACACAATATATAGATTATGTAAAAGTAACTTAATATAACTATGAACGTAGACAGACAATAGATTATAGATACCTGGCGAATATGGCCAAGGAGCCATGCTTCTTGTATAAAAATATAATATACTAGTTGACCCGGTAGACTTCATACTTACCTTAACCGATAAATAAAAGACCTAAACTTTTGTACAAAATAAACTTAAAACAAACAAAAGGACTCCTTTTTTTAAGTGTTACCCGTGCTTTAAGGAAGTTTATTTTTTACCTCCTTAGAAAGTGAGAAAAATTTAAAAATTCTGATTAGTTATTCATTTTAAACTATTATTTTTATTTGATTTCTGAACGACGGGGGCACGTCAATGGAAAATCAAAATTGTTGTTTTATTTAAATCCGAGGATTTTTCATGTTTATTCAAACCTTTTAAACCTTCCCTGGACTTCCACAAATAATTCAAGACCAAAATTAGCCAAATCGGTCCTGCCGTTCTCGAGTTTTAGCGAGACTAACGAACAGCAATACATTTTTATATATATATAGATAGATAGATGTGTATATTTTAAGTTAATTATTGTATTATATTATAGGAACTGAAAGCAAACACTTCCGAAATGCTTAAAACAAACATGGTACATAAACTCGATATCCAGAATGATTGCCAAATCGTGTTACAACAGATTTTTGTAATGTTCTGTATTGGTGAGCGAGGTCTGGACTAAAGCCAATTCGGGCATCGATTCACAACTCCACTTGTGTCCTAATACTTGTGTTCTGAGCAAGTTGATTCTGTTTGCTGTCGGATATGAAGTACTAGTACAGATACACTCTAAGATTTATTGCTTGCTATTGATTTGCAGAGAAAAATATGTTCTCGATCGTTTCGTGTTTCCAAAATAAACAACCTTTGCGCATAACAAATACGTCTTTTAAAATAAGAAGAGAGGTTAAAAATTAATAGTTTGTTATGTAGAGTATTTATTACAATCAAGTGAACAAGACTTTTTATTGAAATAAACCAACTTCAAAGATTTTTTTGATTGAGATTTAAAGAAACATATTTTTTGACAGTTTTTATAACAAATGAATTATCTTCATTGTTGTTTTTAAAAATTAAATTTATGTTAGGATCCTTACATTATTATTTTCATAAAATTCCCATCTATTTCTGCTGCAAATCAGCGGTGGAATTTAAACTTCACCTAGATAGAAAAGCCAAATTGGCTTCGGAGAAACAGTGGGTGATGTTTAAAGCTAGACACTACTTTAAGACAGCCAACATTCTAGCGGTCTAGAATGCATAGCTCCGGCTACTTACTCGTCACTCATATCTCTCTTCTCGTCTAGTATCAGTTAACGGCCGTTTTCAATAACCTATCTATACTTAGTTTAACTTACTAGACATAGAAAAATCTATCCTTTTACGCTTACTTACATTTCAGTAACTTATTGACAGATAGCATTGAACTATAACTATATTGGACATAAATATGGATACATAAGTTCTTGTCATTAAACGGTGACATCAATGTATCTGTAACTTAAACTAAGGGTAGAAAGGTTATTGAAAACGGCCGTAAAACTGTGACCTCGTGCAATGCATGACTGCATGAACAATCAGGAATCCAATGCTTTGTAAACGGCTCGGTCGCATGGCGTTGTATCTTCTACTGATTATATCAATGGTTGTGTTCCGGAGAGCTCTTTGACCTGATCCATGCTGCCTGATTCCATCTTTCCACCATACGCAACGAACTTAGCTATCATCCCCAACATCTGGATGTGTGGCGTTCCTCAAAGTCCGGTTTCCAAGAAATTTTCTACCACGTATACCTAGGACGCCATCTTATCGTTAAGAAAACTCATGGTCATATTATCAAAAATATAACTAGCGCATATTTATACGAGATCTATAGGGACAAAATTGATAAAAGGAGTGCGTCTCATGACTATAGTTAGCTTAAATACAACTAGGATATACAGTTTTATTGGGAGATCTGATGCATACTTTTTGCCTTCATTTGCGAAGCTAGTATATTCTTTAACAATCCTTTTAATTTGCATTTTATTGTCATTGAACTATGCTGTCACCAGCCGTCATTCTGTGAACAACTTTTCATTTACAAGTACCAATACCAAATGATGTATATTAAAAGGCATAAAAGGCATAGAATTCATCACATCTTTTTTTCTTTAAATAGCGCGAATATTAAAGAAATTTTACAGAATGAATAAATCTATTCTTCTTTTATTTAATTGTAGTGCCTGTTTATAAAGTCAGAGTTACAGTTTCATAGTTGATGTATATTTACATGTCAGTACAGTTCAGTTCAGAAAACACCTCTCACAGTTGTCACATCGTACTGTATATTCATTTTGAACACTCAGTCACTAATAATTATTAAATTAGTGCGCCTCGCATCTTATTTACTAACTGAAAAAAAAAAGAGCAGGTTCTCAATCCGTCGGTATGTTTTCTTTTATGTTTGTTACCTCAAAACTTTGGACTGTGTGAACCGATTTATATAATTCCCATTCCAATTCCAAAAATAACAATAATCGATACTAGAATTAGATTCATTAATTAGTTTTTATAAAATACGCAATTATTTTCATACTTTTTAGTTCATATTATGTCTATTGATTTGGAATTGTGTTTTTGAAGTCGGATACCTATAAGGATTATTATCAAATGATTCCGAACATGTAGGTAGTAAATATGATACAATAAACATGTTATGTCATAAATTCAAAATCAAATATTTTTATTCAAAATAGGATGTGACATCACTTATTTCGTCAAAAAACTACCACCCATTCCAAAATGAATGCCACAGACCTAAGAAGATTGGGCGCAACAAACTCAGCGGGCTTTTTTTTTCAACGAATAAACATGTTTACAAAGTAATATTGTACAATTAAACTTATTATTTAATAGCCTGAGGGCGGTCACTCCATTCCCAATTTGTGGTATCATTAAGAACGTCATTTATGTTATAGTAACCTTTACCACACAAACGTTTTTTAACAATTCTTTTGAATTCCGTAATACTTTTGTTTTGAAAATTTTTTGGGATCTTGTTGTAAAAGCATATACATCGCCCCACAAAAGACTTACTAACTCGACTTAGTTGAGTAGTAGGCATCATAAGTGTATGTCTGTTCCTGGTGTTAACATTGTGGTTATGACAGTTTCTGGAAAATTCACTTATGTGCCTACGAACATACATTACATTATCAAGAATATAGGATATAGATCATAGGAAGGTAGGTTGCGGGATTTGAAGACGTTTCTGGAGATGACGCCTCAAACGCTTTAACGACTAAGGTTAACGTCCGAATTAGTTTGATGGTAGCATATAATGGTATAAAATATATTATTACAGTTTATTAATATGAAACGGAACCCTTAATCGCTGCACGTAACTGCGTTACCAATATTTGTGTAACAATAAAAGTCGTTGCAGGTTGCCCCTGTTATATTTCCTCGCGTGATAAGTGGTGTGAATTTCCACATCCAATTTTACAACCGCATAAATTATTTGTTCATTTGCTGTTGTGGCTATTTTGGTGCCGTTTGTGCAGTAAATCTAAAAGCATTCTGAATGTTAATAAGTTACATCTTTCACGTGCGAATTGTGCACGAATGATATTTCAGTAGTGCAAAGTGTATTTGTTGGCATTTTTATATAAACAATATGTATATGATACGACGATATAATAATAATATTGACACAATTTCACACAAATTATCTTGCCTCAAATTAGGCATACCCTGTGCTATGGGGACAAGAAACGGTATATTAAGAAAAGATATACTTACTTAAACATACATAATATGTTTAATAGTATTTAATGAAAATGTGCATGATGTGCAATGTAATTGCAGGAACATAATTTTTGGACTTTATGTTACAATTTTATGAATTGACATGTGTATTCTGTGTTGGTGGGTCCTGAATAAATAAAAAAAATACACAAACTCATTTGTCATTATATATACAGAAAAATACAACAAATCTCAGAATAGAGAACCCTGCAGTATGAATTTAAAAAAGAAACCTACCTAGGTTTTTTCCTTGTGGTCGCGTAGTTTTAAAATATCGTTATAAATATTTCTTTACTAATTTGTAAAGGTTCGTCCTGATGCTCTGAATGAATAACAAAATCAAAAAATAAAATCCCTGTCAGTCTAAATTACATTGACAACTCCCGCGGAACATCAAAATTAAAATAGACACAATCAAAATCACAATGATCGACTAAATGAAATATTGTTAATATATAAATTTGTTGCCATAAGTAATGCCAACTTTGCCCCGAAAACAAATGTCATGTCAATAGAAATCGGTTACATTAAAGCACCGACGAGTAAAATAAGGAGGTCTCCGTGTCACCTTACAGTTATGTACCACGCTGTTAAGTGAGGCACCAAAACAATCCGGTTAACGTGTAAATACATAGCCCCAGGCATACACTTACACTAATACAAGCCGATCGGCCGCCGTTATGAGATTTGCCATCGTCTGTGACAGATCAGTTCGCGTCGCAATAAAATATTTTAAAAATGCCGTAGTGCGTTGTGAAAAAGTGTAAAAACAATACTATAAATGTTTTTGTGGATATATGATTATTTAAGGGAGAAAAAATATTGTGTATCTGGTATACCCCGTAGCCGCACACACACCAGGATAAAGGTGCTTCACTTGCTAATATAACGGAGCGGAGTGCTTATTTTTTACTCGTCCGTGCATTAAAGATAGATTCGCTTTCTTTTTCTTTCTTGCTGTAACTCCGTTAGAGATTTTCTGCTCTCTCGCACGCTCTGTTTGTCTATACGATAATAATAATAATCAAAGTTGATTTTATATTATTATTATCAACTGACACAAAAAAGTAAAAAAAAAAACTACTTTTAAAAAACCGACTTCAAAAACTGAAAAGTATCAAATAAGTAACTAAAAATTTAATTTAATACTCCTCTCATGCAAACCTATACCTTTAATATTATTAAAATACTATTTTTTGTGTGTGCACCAACTTAAGACCTATCAATAGGTAGAAAAAATAAATAAATTAATATTTTAGTTACTTATTTGACACTTTTCAGTTTTTGAAGTCGGTTTTTTTCAACGTAGTCTTTTTTTATAAAATCACATAATTATATGATATAATATTATATTACATTATTTATTTAAATGAAGTATTTATTCTAATAAATGTTTAACGCTCGCATTGATCAAAGAAAATTCTAGAACATTATCATTCTACTCACTTCGTTTAGAGTTTAATATCGTAAAGAGTCCAACTATAAAACCTAGCACAATAAGAAATTCTTAATACTATAGTAAAGTAATAAGCCTTAGAATTTTTAATTTTACTGGCAAGACCCAATTTCAAAACATAATATTATCATAAAATACACTTGGAAAATAACATACTGGTAATTCACCGGATATTAAACGCCACTCTCAATTTCCTTCAGGAGCTTACATTGTGAAAAGTTGAATATATTAAAACGATATTTATATAACTCAAAATTGGCTACCATTTATTAATTTGAATTAGCTTATTCAAATTCAAATATTTTTATTCAAAATAGGATGTGAAATCACTTATTGAAAGTCAAAAAAACTACCACCCATTCCAAAATGAATGCCTCAGGCCTGAGAAGAATGGGCCCAACAAACTCAGCGGGCTTTTTTTATCAAAAGTATGTTTTACAATTAAAGTAACATTTACAAAGTAACATTGTACAATTAAACTTATTTTTAAATAGCCTGAGGGCGGTCGATCCATTCCCAATCTGTGGTACCATTAAGAAAGTCAGTATTACCTTTACCACACAAACGTTTTTTAACAATTCTTTTGAATAACGTAATACTTTTGCTCTGAACATTTTCTGGGGTCCTGTTGTAAAAGCATATACATCGCCCCACAAAAGACTTGCTAACTCGACTAAGTCGAGTAGTAGGCATTATAAGCATATGTCTGTTCCTGGTGTTAATCTGCTACTAATCTACTATACGTCTTGTCGAATAAAAACATCTCTCAACACATTCTTTCAAGACTATTCTGCAAAAGAAAAAGCTTCAGAGGGATACTTACAGGATAATCATAAAGTAATATCCAATTACTTCTAAGATGCTCATGCAGCGTATCAGAGTAAACGTTTAAATTATTTCAAAGTCAAAGTCACATAAAGTTTATTCAATTAGGCTTAAACTATGCGCTTGATTTTGCCATATGTTCGGAAAAACTAGAGCTCGTGAGAAGAACATACAAGAAACTTAATAGGAACTCTTTTCAATCAAAACCTGTATTCTAGAATGGCTGTATTATACATAACAATTTAGTTTGTATGGTGGTGGATCCAATATATGAATGTGGTTTTATGAAACCACGGTAAAATTGAAACGTTTTTCACATTATAGACATTGAACTAAAAATTTTTGGAATAATATTCCATTGAGAATATAATAAACGCTTTATAAATCTTAATTTTATACTTGGAAAATTGGAATGATAATGGGAAATAATAAAAGTAGACATAGTCTCCAACTAATATTTTTTATTGAACTCTGTGTCATAGCCCTGGTTAAAAATATTGACACACTTCACTTTAATGAATAACAACATTTACATTAAACACTGACAAAAACAAACTAAATAGCGTAGTGCACTGGCACAAATAAGTAATAGTCTATACACTACACGGTCAGCTGCTACGAACTATATGCAAGCCCGTCTGTCACATGCAACACACAAACGAAAAAGTTTGAGACGATTTAATAAAAGTTTCACTTTAATATCAAATATTTCATAAAAAGTAATAAATAATAAACTGTTTTAATATAAATTAACGTATATTGGATGCATCGTGAACATGATGGTTGTGATCACTGTCATACTTAGTAATCACATACAACAAATACAAAAGTAAGAAAATAAATAGCCCAAAATCGTAAATGACTTGCCATATTCTATTAGAGATATCAGTAATACAAAATCATTGTTTTTAGGGCGATGTAAAAGACATTTCTTGATAAAAAGGCATAAAACGCATTTATTTTCTGTTAATTGATTCCTTTAGAATTCTTTTTGATGTCATTTCTAATATACATATTAGATACTGCTACTGCTTCGGAAACAAATGGCGCTCTGAGAGAGAAGAAGCGGCGCAAAAAACTCTCCCAGCATTCTTTTTTTGCGCTCTTTTTAATAAAAATATACAATATTGTATAGTCATTTCTATCGCTATAAAATAATCAAAATCTAGTCCCAGACTGTCCGATCACTTCGATCGCCGCTGATCATGGCCACATGCTCTAGGAAATGCCTATTACTAATGACCATAGCCTGGGTGTCTCAATGTCTAATTTTTTCATTATTTCTATTGTTTTTCTTCGTTCTTATTTTGCTGTCTCTTTTGCTATTTAATTCAGTCATGTTATTATATGTAAAAATTTTTTCGACTTTAATTGGATATTTTTAGAATAATAATTATTTAATATTAAAATATTTTAAGTTTAGAATAAGTGAACTCGGGATTCCTTACATAAACACATAAGTTTCATAAGGATGTCTTAAATTGTTTAGCAGTTTTGTTTCTTATATGATATTTTGAACAATAAATAAAAAATCTCTTATATTATATTATAATTAAATTTGCATAAGCTTATATTTGATACTGTTGTGTCAAAACATCAATCCATCTAGAACGTAAATTTCAAGAATTCTATAGAGCTATTTACGGCTTCAGAAATAAATAACAGCAAAAATAGGCGTAGACGGGTGTAATGGTCCAATTACCTGAAGCGTTTCTAGTCGCCCTTTTATTAAACTCACCGTGTTCATGTGATAAATAGGCATAAATCTGTTTGGCAAAAAAGTTAAGACCTTTTCGTACAAAATTATAAGTAAGAAACTATTTTAACTTGAAATGTCTAATCAATTTATTATTTTTTTTTAAGTGATAACACTCACTTCTGGGATTAATTACCCAAATAAAATTTATAAACAAAATTCATGACCGATGCGGGATTCGAAACCGCGATCTCTCAAGTTCCGTGGTAGCGCTCTTCCACTGAGTCAACCGTTCAAGTGAAGTGTCGTTCATAATTTTGGATATGTTGTCAATATTGGGGTTGAGCAGGTATCAACTGCAAAGTAGATCCTGTAGATAAAGCCTAACGGCCTTACAAATAAAATTGGCATAAAGTTATCACTAAGCTTAAACCAAGAATATGTTAAATGTTTACAAATAGACATTTTGCTTACGAATGGTTTGTTCAGACGTATAACGTTTCCCGCGTTCATTTGCAAGGCAGCTTGTCATTAGGAAAACGTCAGAATTATCATTGTATTGACAGTGTTGTCAACGATATTGTAAACATTTTGCATTTTCTTTGTTTATCATCATTTATAACTTTATACCATATTTTCAACCTATCTATTGCAAAATCGAAATTTCCAAACGTATTTAAGAAATCAGTTATAACACCAATCTATAAAAGTGGGGAAAAGACAGTTATCCAAAATTATCGACCATTGCTATACTTCCTACCCTTTCTAAGATACTTGAAAGAATCCTTAATAATAGACTCGTAAATTTCTTAGAAAAAAATCACATTATATCTAATAATCAGTTCGGATTTAGGAAAACTCGATCTACTGCTGACGCAGTCTTTGAGCTAACAAACACTGTTGCAGGGAAGTTGGATGCAGGACAGAAATGTCTTACAATTTTTTTAGATATTGCCAAAGCATTCGACACAGTATCAATTGAGATTCTAGTAAAAAAGCTGGACCAGTTAGGTGTACGAGGCCACCAGTTGGATTTATTTGAGGATTACTTAAAGGGGAGATCTCAGTGTTTGCGTATTGATAATATCACCAGTAGCCCTCGCGATGTTATCTATGGCGTCCCTCAAGGAAGTATAATCGGTCCAACTCTCTTTTTAGTTTACATCAACCAGTTATGTAACATGTCACTACACAACGGCCGCATAATTACATTCGCCGACGATACTGCTTGCATATTCTGGGGAGAGAGTTGGGACGAAGCCTTTGTAAATGCTCAAATTGGTTTTGATAAAATTTCTAACTGGCTTCAAGCCAATCTCCTTAGCTTAAATACCGATAAAACGAACTATATGACTTTCTCAATTAAAAAAAACTTCCAACCTTCAGTAGATAGTTTCATGTAATTGTCCAATTATCAACAGAACTACGACAGTAAAATATTTAGGTGTCATCTTAGATAATAATTTAACTTTTGAACCACATATTTTTCTTTTAACTACGCGAATTCGTAAACTGAAAGCCTTATTTAAAAATATTCGTCATTCTGCAGATCCTAAACTAATGAAGACTATTTACCATGCCTTGTGCGAATCTCTAGTTTCTTACTGTATTGACACGTGGGGAGGTGCTGCAAAAACTCAATTGATAACAGTAGAAAGAGCTCAAAGAGCCATCCTTAAGGTGAGTACTTTCCGTTCATTTTTGTATCCTACCTCTGTTTTATATGAAGACAGTAATGTACTAACTGTGAGGCAACTCTTCGTTCAGAGATTAATGTTACGATTTCATGGTCTGGTTAGTGTGGAAGACATAAAGGAGGCCCAAAACAGACGTATTAAATATAAACTATTTAGCGTACCAAAATTTAATACATTCTTCATCAATAAATTCCCGTGTTATTTAGGTAGCTTTTTGTTTAATAAGATAAATAAAGAGTTAAAATTACACAAAGTAAACTATCAAAAAAGTAAAAAACTTCTATTTGAATGGCTGAAACACTTGGACTACACTGAAACTGAAAATTTACTTAATATTTATATTACACACACACAACACACACACACAGACACACGCAACACACACATACACACACCTTCACATGACCATCATCTACACTAACACCAATTACTTTCTGTATCTAATTAAATTTTGTATATCTAATTAGTTTCGTTATAATATATTTATTTTTTGTTTATTCGCTCCATCATTATAACCATGTGCTTTGGGGGCCCGGTGACTTGTAGCACAGGTATTTTGTTATCTATTTCAAGCGCCGGTCTCTCACAATTATAACAATGTATCAATATAGATTTTAATAAACTGTGTATTGTAAGTTTCTATTGTGAGAGAAAATAAATATATTTTGATTTGATTTTGATTTGATTGATTTGATTTGTAAAGCCGTGAGAGTTTAACAAAGACACACTTTTCGTTGTGATAAGTAAATAAAAGGTTTCCAATCTATGTTATATACCTAAATAAAATGAATAAGGGAAGGGAGGGAATATTAATCATATCATCACGAATTCATTCCCTAAGAACTTACTTGGATTTAGCAGAATTATAAATGAAGTGTCACGGGAATGTTTACAATACGTGTGAATGGGGAAATAATGTCTTTGTAAATAAAGTGTCCCAGTTGTATTGTTCAATTAATTCAGGAAGAGCGCCGAAATATTTTTTTTAAATTGAATTAGCACGAAACAACAAGACCGTATCAATATTGTAAATCATCGCTTGTTGTTTGAATTTTTCACAGTTTCCACAAATGAATTTTTTTTTGAGTAACGGTGACGTGACGAGCCAAATGTTCACTTGATTGATGGTTAGAGAAACGCCTTGCTATATGTCAAATTCAAATTAAAATATTTTTATTCAAAACATGCGTATTGTATTGTCATATAAAGTAATAAGAAAAAATCAATAATTAAATTAAAGTTTGTTTTGTACCTCTTGAGAAAGTTAGAAATATATAAAGATTCTAATTAGTTATTCATTTTAAACTATTCTTTCAATTTGATTTCTGAACGACAGGGGACACATCAAAGGAAAAACAAAGTTGTTGTTTTTATTTAATTTCGAGCATTTATTCACCCTTTAAACCTTGTCTGGACCCCCACAAATAATTCAAGACCATCATTAGCCAAATCGGTCTAGCCGTTCTCGAGTTTTAGCGAGACTAACGAACAGCAATTCATTTATATATATATATAAGATAGGATTCAAAATCACTTATTGATCCTCAAAAACTACCACCCATTCAAAGTAGACTGCCTCAGGTCTGAGTCAAACGGGCGCAAGAAACTCAGCGGTCTTTTTTTATAAAAATATGGATTACAACGTATAATCGTACAATAAACATTTATAATTAAAGACCCTCAGGGTGTTCGCTTCATTCCCAGTCATTTATGCTATAGTAACCTTTCCCACACAAACGTTTTTTTACAATCTTTTAAATTTCCTCACAAAATTATTTTTGTAAATTTTCTGGGATCATATTGTAGAAGCATATACATAGCCCAATAAATAACTTACTATGAGTTAGTTACTTAACCGAGTAGAAGGCATAACATGTCTATGTTTATTCCTGGTGTTAACTTTATGATTGTCACAGTTCCTCAATGTGCTTATGCACATATAGAACTTTAACAAGAATATATTGAGAAGCAACAGTCAACATGTTTTATCTTTAAATTTTTCTCTTAATGATTCATAAAAATACAGTGTCGCTTAGGAATCTTGGCAAACACAAAATTGTGAGCAGCATCGTATTTGCTCTCGTCATATGCCCAGTAATTTCACTAGCTACGGCACATTTTAATCGAAACACAATAAATAATGTTTACGCATGACTGCTTGACGGTAGAAAAAGGTGCAGCTGTAGCCTCTAGCTAAGTGGCATATTTTTTCGAAGTTGATATTAAATCACAATAAAGGAATGAGGTGTTAAACACGTCAGAATTGCGGTGATTGCACAAATGGGTAAGACACATCAAAAGCTACGTATGTTAATACCATAAACATAGAATATTCTATGACCATAAATATCGGGGCGGCCATTTGCTGTAAGAACTTATAAATAATGCCATCAAAAACATAACTTGTAATAATAGCCATGTCTCAAATCAGTTCTTCTACGGTAAAAAGTTGTGATATCTTTGTAATACCATGTCGGTTTATTTATTCAGTTTCAATTTAAGGGTCTGTAATAACTTAAGAAAGAATCTTCAGTTATTACGTCATTATCTAACCTAGCAATATCTTATAATAGTGACCATATTAATATCAAAAAGCTTTTATGTTTTAAATAAATAGATTAACTTGGCCCTCGCATGACACAATGTTTCCTTTTTTTTAAATTAAAGTACAAGTAATACATAATATCACATTAAATTGGATTGTTTAGTGCGAGAACCATGTCAATCTATTTATTTAAAACAAAAGATTTTTGGATCTCACAACTGTTAACTCTTATTTGTATTATAATAAAGTCAAATTCCAAATTTTTCGTTCTAATTTTATTATTTTATTAAGTATTTTTATCAATGACAAAATTTAACTAAGAACTGAATATAAATAATAAATAAAAATATCTAATGAATTGAACAATAAAGTACATATAAATTTTCAAACCTAATAAGAACTAAATAAGAATACTAAGCAATTTAAACGTTCCATAGGTATTTATTTGCGCTCAAATAAATACGGTTACTGGCCAGTCCCCTGACAAGGTACGATCGTAAGTTATATATGTTTTCCTATTATCGTGCGCAAAGTTCGATTTTGCGCATGCATTTGCGTTCGCAAAGTACTACTTTCCCACACGTTGACAAGAGCGTGCGGAAATGTAGCTGAGCGTGCGGGAATGTAGCTAAGTGTGCGGGAAGGTGGTGAGCGTGCGGGAATGTTTGAAAATAATTATAGTGGTCGAACTTTGCGCAACTAAATAGGAAAAATAGTATACGATACTCGTGCGCACGTAGGTTATTCTGCACTCGATTCGTTCGTGCGGGAACGACCTACTTTGCGTACCAATCAGATCAATCGTAACTCAAAACGATCATTCAATTACAAACCTTCCCTAAATCAATAGTGAGCTGAATGTGTACTTATTTTGTATAAAAGGTTATTCCATTCTATGATAAACGTAATTACATTTAAATAAAATCAGCTTTTAGACGATTCTGCAAAGTTATAGTATTGAATTATATTGAAAATTTTATGGAACCTAGACAGACGTGAAAGAATATTCCAATAATAGGATTAAATATTTATTCAATTTATGAAATGCTACGTTTGAAACTTTTGATTCAATCTCTAAAGTATGTTGATAGTTTCTCTAATCAGTAAAATGTTGCCGCCATCGAGAATTTTGACATCAAAATGCAATGCAGTTTTGTTTTTTAAAGCATGCAGCCCTGAATTATTACATTGTTTAGTTTTGAAAGTAGAAATAAACATACATTGACATGCTGTTTAAAAGGTGTTTGATTTATTTTATGTATACATTTATATCAATACAATTGGAGTGTCTGTTTGTAATAATGAAATAACCGTTTTTTATGACATGTTTATCATTAATATATTTACGGTGATACACCAAAAATACATTTTTTAAATTTTTGTCTGTTTGTTCTGGCTAATCTCTGAAATGCGTGGACAGATTATGGCGGCACTTTTATTGGCAGGTAGCTGATGTAATAAGGAGTAACTTAGGCTACGTTTATTTTAGAAAAAATTTTTTTATTTGAGGGAAATAAAGTAATGTTGCAATGTACAAGAAACGGTCTAACTCTAAAAATAATTTATATAGAAAAACAACGTTTGTCGACTCAACTAGATATGAATATATTTATGAGGATATTTTGATTTTCTCCATTTTTCTTTGTAAAAAAAAATTAAGCACAATAAAAGAAATTTATAATTTATATATAATAAAAAATTTGAAGGAGTTGAAGGAAATATTGAAAGGATAGTGACTGCGGGAAACTGTATGAATGGAACGCTGCATGCCTTATGAACGACCAGACTGTACCTAAAAGAGGCGCGAATAATAGAGTGATTGTGGCCACGTTGATATATAGAAGTGAAAGTTGAGTATGGCAGAAGAAGCATAAAAGCAGAACTAATGCAGTTGAGATGCAATAACTGCGTAGCATGTGTGGGGTGAGACTGATTGAAACACTCTTCACGCCTCTTATATTTGTATTTAGCAGTTCATGTGTCCCGCCAGGAATAATTAAATAAATATTCTTATTACGCACAGAAACAGCAATTTTGCATACTGTTAATCTGATTGAGATAAAACTTTGCCAACGTACATAGTCCTTGAGCTTGTGTGAAGGTCTAAGACAAATATTAATATTCATTAAGTTTTTCATAAAGACGATTTCATGCTTTACATTGTGTTAAATCTCCACCAGAGGGCGTAGCGCTATGTGAGCATAATATAATGTAACGTTCAAACTAATATCATAAACACTCATTATGCATTTTGCTGTAATTTTCCTAGAGAAACTGCCAGAAAATAAATTCACATTGTTGATGTTAATATAGAAAAGAAATGAGGTATGCAATGAATAAATATTTGAACTGATTTGAATTTTATAACATTAAATATAAATAAAAGTAACGGAAAAATTATGTAACTGTTCATTAATAGAATTACTTTACATGAGGTTTTTACAGAATAGATTGTTACCGCCTGTGATTCATATTTTGTAGTTCTCGGAACCAGTTCTTCGGCTCTCGAAGACACAAGAAGAATTTATTCCGTATCAAACCTCCACGCACGCCATACTAGTTATTGTACATAATATTTTATTAAGTAAATTCTCAGTCATAATAATAATAATATTGACAAACTTTTTACACAAATTATCTTTTCCCAAACTAGGCATAGCCATAGACAACTATATATTTAATACAATATACTTACTTAAACATACATAAATACATATAATAACCATGACTCGGACAAACATATTCATCATAAAAATGATTTTACTTACCGGGATTCGAAACCGGAACCTCTAGCTTAGTATTTAGGGTCACTAACCATTCGTTTATATCGGTCGTCATTATAATCCCTGGGGAATAACAAGACCTTTGCAAACCTAATAAAGTGTCGAATAAATTTACAAATGAATTGGTAAACCGACTACAATTGGTGTTTGACGAGAATCGAACCGGGAGCACCGTGGTTCTCTACCTATTATGCCACAGATGCTTTAAAAATATTGAAAATCTTCAATGCACCTGTACACAAGACGTGACGAAATTCGCTTCGACATCTTACGTAAGACGTAACAAATTTGGATTTACACAAAGTTTCCGAGACGATTTGAATTTCGAACACGTTGACAGAAATATTCATCTCCGTTTTAAGTTAGAAATATTGGAAAGTTGAAGTTACCTTAATGAGTTTATTCATTGGGCACTGTGATTGCCCCTTAAAATCATCATAACCATCAATTTGTCAATTAACAAAACATATCTTTGAAGTTTAACTGCTTTAGTAATTTTCTTGGGATGGGTATAAAATATTAAACTCACGCCAGGACACGTGACCTGATCCATAATTCGTAAGACATTCGTTGAAATTATGGATGGAAGATTTATAGTTCTAACTAATTATAGTTAGGCCACAGTAGACACATGTCTACTGTGGATAGGCTATTTCAACTTAATAATCATACGGTCATTGGACCAGTGGTTGAATCAATGTGATTGCGAAGCCGAAACACCGCGAAGTCGACGGATCGAATGTCAGCCGTTAAATATTTTTGCAATTTAATTATTAAAGTGAAAACTTCTTTAGCGGCGCTGAGCACTATTCTTGGGATGGCTATAAAATGTTAAACTCGCGTCAGGACATGTGACCTGATCTAAAATTCGTAGGACAGTCGCTGAAATTATGGATGAAAGTTGATTTTTCTGAGAGATAAACTTTTTAATGTGAAATAATTGTAATAATTCTGAAGTGTTAATTTTTTTATGTAATATAAATTGTCATTTGTAAACAGTATGGAAACTTCTATGAAATAAATGTAGGTACATACTTGTTAGCATATTCGCTGACGATATACCAAAAATTAACGAAATCCGTGCAGTGGTTTTGTCAAAAAGTAGACTTTTCATTTTGAACAAATTTAAACCTCCTGTAATATTTGTGTTACTGGGTCAATGAAAGCGAAGCAAAGCGGCAACTCCGCCCATATTGGGCGGCGTTGCCGCTTTGCTTAGCTGTCTTTGAATTGCGCGGCCCGCGGCCGTCAAAGAGATGCACGTGCCGGCGGTGTCTCTTTAACTGCGGCGTTATTCAAGGGTAGGACAAGCGTAGGGAAGGACATATTGTATCGATAATTAGCTTTCTTTAAAGGGAGTTGTAATCGATAAATAAATAAGCTGTTTAAGTCTATTTCAAGTAATTTTGATTTGATTTGATTTACCTATAAGTTATTTTGATGTATGTAAGTATGAACATGAAATAAACAATAATAAAAAAATCTCAAAAAGATCGTTTTATAAGCATTTTTTCAAATAAATATTTCAAAAACTATTCAATATTATTTTAAGCTAATCATTCAAAAAAAATTACTATTATAAAGAAAGTCAAGTACACTACCTGATGTAATGATTATACCTTTGAGCAGTACACGAACCCGTGTATTAGGTACAAAGTTTATTATTTTACAACCCGACTGTAGCCGACAGCTTTACGATATTAAACTCTTAGGAAAGAAACAACTTTACTTTTACTTGTATTCCAAGTGGACTTTCCTATATTATTTTGACGAGTATAAGTAAATAATATAATATAAGAAATTACTAAAAATGTTTAATACGATTAAGTTACTACGTAATTTTACAGTCTACAAACTGTCATGATATTACCTATATTTTTTAATAGATATTATTATTATTATGATTATTTTATAGCGATAAAAATGACTGTAAAATATTGTATATTTTTATTGAAAAGAATGCTGGGTGAGTTACTTTCCCCGCTTCTTCTCTCTCAGAGCGCCATTATTAGAAATGACATCAAATAAAATTCCAAAGGAATCAATTTCGAGAAAATAAATGCCTATTATGCCTTTTATAATCGCTCATAAAATGCTGGCAAAATACCTTTATTTCTTTATGGTGTATGTGGATGATGCAGCTACTGTACACAATAACATTTGATTTGTATTAATTTACATAATTTACAGTTCTGACTTACTCGTGTAAGGCATTGACTATCTTACGTTTGAGTATGTTTGTCACTGTAATCACTTTACATAATATAAGTATATTGTGATTGAAATGATTTGTAAAATGATGAAAATGTACATCTTGATGAGTTTCTTCCTACTTCTTCTTATTAGCTCAATCCTTTACGAATTAGTCGTGGATAAAATAAGAAAAATATTTTCATTAATAAATTAAATTCATTAATTGGTTAAATTTTCATTAATTTACCTGAATTCATTATATCTCTTTTACTTTAAATGTTGGAACCAGCGTGCTATAGTGACCACTCCGTGTGTATCTCCTTCAGATATAAATGATGAAAAATATATGTACATTTATACTTGAACAGACAATTTACTTAGGCACGTGAGCTATTAAGCTCCATACTTAGGAATATCAGAGCAACAAAATAATTGTATTTAGTATAATTACCTCGCGTTTTTAATTTTCAATCTTATTCCCATTAGTGAAGTACACTTTTGACCTCGTGAATAGAATTCCTTTATATCACCGACAAAGGTTGGAGAGATTGTTCACTACGGCTTTCATCATATCACTGTGCGCTTCCGGTACTGTAAGTACTTTTTATGATAATAAGGGACGAGACGAACAGGACGTTCAGCTGATGGTAATTGATACGCCTTGCCCATAACAATGCAGTGTCGCTCAGGATTCTTGAAAAATCAAAAATTCTGAGTGGCACTACAATTTCCCTCGTCTCTTTGAGACATAAGTCTCGTTTGCTCAGTAATATCACCAGCTACGACACCCTACTGACGGAAACACAATAATGCTTACACATTACTGCTTCACGGCAGAAATAGCCTATGGTTTACTGTAAGTCCTTTTTCTATTTGTAAAAAAGACAATGCCATAAGGAGTCAAGCATGGAAGTATCAATACGTATAAATCCCGTAATAGTCATTTATTGCATACAAGTTATAAATAATTTATATTTCCTTTAAATTCCAGGTGACCATGTCTATGCTCTCATACACCGGCACTCTTATACAAGCCAAGAGCGAACACTAAATATATCAAAGAATATCTACTACTGTATTGAAAATCACATTAAATACTGAATCATACGAGATTGAAAATACTGTGACATTTACGGATTAGGGTAAATCAATTCTGTACGAGTGCAAACATTACCCACGTCAGTATTGTAACGAGTCAGGACAATGTTGACGTGCAAACGATTTTATAACAAAATTGATGTGCAACCTATATAAAGGGCATACGTCATTTTGAAACTCGGTATGACTCCGTATCGTAACAGAAAACAAATTCCGTTAAAAAAGTAAATAGGGCTTGTGGTATACGCGAATTGTACTTGGACTATTTTTTGTTTGAATAATTGAATAAAAGTTCTGTTATATTAAATAATAATTATTTGAACTAACAGAATATACTACATGACAAACCTAGTTACTTCGTTAATAATATTTTAAAACAGTTCTGTTTAAACTAAATAATTATTAAGATTTAAGTCTTCACATTTGTGAGTATGTATGACGTAGTCAAGAATGTCGAGCCAAGAAGCAAGTACGAAGATAATTCGGTATTTGTCTTAGCTCAGGCGTAATTAGCTTGCGGTGTATGTGCGGGCGAGAGCGGGTGCCAGGCGAGCGCCGGGAGCCAGTCAGGGAAGGACTATCGAGCTAGGCGGTTGTTTCGCACGTGCATGCCGGGAACATCACGTTCCTATTACGTAATCGTATTTGCTGTGTTAATTGGGAATTGTATCTACTTTTACGATTGTAAAGTTCATCATCATCATAAGCTGGAAGATGTCCACTGCTGGATAAAGTTCTCCCCATGGATCTCCACGACGACCGGTCCTGCGCTGCCCTCGTCCAAAGTATTCCGGCGATCATGACCAGATCGTCGGTCCATCTTGTGGGGGTGCTACCAACACTACGTCTTCCGGTACGTGGTCGCCATTCGAGGACGTTTCTGTCCCACCGGCCATCTTTCCGTCGAACTATGTTCCCTGCCCACTGCCACTTCAGTTTCGCAATCATTTAGGCTATGTCAGTGACTTTGGTTCTTCTACGGATCTCCTTCTGATTGCCATTGCCTCTGTAACGTAATAATACTAATACCGTGTGTTTGTAAGACTGTGTATAACTTGCTGTTATGTTAAACACCGAATGGCAACAGACAGATAATGTCGTATGATAACGTGTAGTGAAGCGATTGAGAGAGCCATTCTGGCTTTCGTTGGCCGTCCATCGTTCTCGCATGGACATGGCCTGAGAATTGAAATAATTTTGATTCTACGCATTGTTCATTTTTCATAATGGAACGTGAATAAGCATTTCTCTTCACAACCTACATAAAGGGTCCTCACATATTTGCTTTTTGCTTGATTGCTATTTTTTTTAAATTGCTATTATGGTGGCGTTACTTAATTATACTGTACGCATAGTTTATGTATAAGTAGAATTTATAGATAGCAGTTCAACATATAAATATTACCACAAAAGTAGATTGTATTATCACACAATATATAGGTTATATAACAGCAATTACAAATAAACTTGGAATAAAGTTATAACCGAGAATAAACAAAGAATATGCAAAATGTTGACTATATAGCTGACAAAACTGTCAATACAATGATAATTTTGAAGTTTTCGAAATTCAGGCAGCCTTGCAAATAAACGCGGGAAACATTTTACGTCCGAATAAACCACTGACCTGTATAAACACCACTGGTCAGGACGTTTGACAGCAAATTTTTTGTGGCTATTTGAAGCGCCACTCTTGAGCGTCCAGAAAAGAAATTTTGACATATAATACAAATGGCTGCGACAGAGCGGTCAGGACTCTGAAATATTTTTGCAAAATCGTTCATTTCCCGTCTTATTTATGCTTAAGGAATCAACGTTATATAGTACACATTTTTTTTGTAAATAGTTTCCCACCATCTATCAGTGTTTGTTTAGCTGAGGTCGTCATAACTACTTTTAGTACCACAGACTCTCGCTACGTCTAACAGCGCCAAAATGGCGAATATCAAACAGGCACAAAAGTACTTTGACAGCCGCCAATCCAGTGGTAAATAGTTAAAGGTCAGTATAATAAACCAAACACAAGCAACATGTCTATCTTAAACATTTTGCGTAATCTTGGTTAAAGTTAATGTTAAGTTTAAGTTTATTTGTAAGGCCGTACAAGTTTAAGCTTTTAGAAAGATTTCTTAAGGGTAGACGTCATTCTAGTGTATATGGGACAAGTATAAGCTATTTTTAAAAAGCATTTCTTAAAAGAAATTATTCGCAATGTTCTAGCTCTTGCTTTGATTTTTATGATTTTATACAACGTATGACTAAATATGGATATTACTAAAAAACGATTCTTCACATTCCATGTAAACAAGCAGTGCCCCTGGTTTCATTTGCATATATTTTTTTCTTACTAAATTCCTATGATGGGTTAGTTATAAGAAATAATAATGCGCTTACTTGGTACCGCACAAGTGTTTTTAGATGCACTGAGAATCAATATTTTTATAAAAAAAAATCTTTAAAGGCCTATAAATCGAATATAACTATAGCTTATAATATTTATATAACTAGCTTGTACCGTACTATATACAAAATGATCCAGAGATTAGCGAGTTAAAAAAAAGAGAAAGTGCAATCGCACTTACATACTTTAACAAGAGCCGTTGATAATTAGATACAAAATAAATTTAGGGGAAAGTATGAAACATAAATTTTATTGATCATGTTGACCAAACCAAAAGTATTGCCGACTTTTGAACTTGTTTAAAATTGGAAGAGAAGTTTATCATATGCTATGTCTACAGTATTCTTACCTTCAGTGCATTGCTAGTATGGCCTCACGTTGGCTGCGTCCGGTAGCGCGGGCGCGGTGGCTTCCGTTTCCACCGGATGTGACACGTCTTTCGCGCCAACGCTTTCATACTCCTCTACAGCGGAACATTTATTGTGTACAACATCTCGATTCAATAATCGAGTGTAAATGCATTTTTATAAACAATATTTTTGAAATCATATTTTATTATAATTGAAAGACCTATCCCCAATATGTTTATAACGGTCTTATTCGTATTATTATTTATCGGGAAGATATTTCATTGATTTTAAGAGACTGATATTAAGACTTAATTATCACAAATAAAGTTTGAAAACAACCTCTCGCGTCCCATGCGAGTGCTATTCCAACTGAACTAACCGCTCGAGAGACGTATCGTCATAAAATCTTGTATGCCTTGTTCAACTCTCAGGTCGTGGGTTCGAGTCCCGCATGGTTAATAAAATTTCGTTTTCAAATTTTATTTGTTTATTAATCCTAGTAGTGAGGGCGATCACTTTAATAACATAACAAATTGTTAAGATTTATATTACATTGATGTAAAATATTTTTTATATAAATCATATTTCCAGCCTTATTCATATTATTATTTATTGGAAAGATATTTAATTGATTTTAAGAGACCGATACCTTACAAGCTTAATTATGATTACATTGATGTTCAAAATATGAAATATTTTTTAAATAAATCATATTTAGAGGTCTAGGAAAATTTCAAAGGGATTCTTCAATAGTGTGTACAGTACTAATTATCGTGTACAAAAATTTAACGAGGCGTGATTAATTTAAAATATTAAACGATATAAAAAAGTAATTAATTGATTTCGCAAATTTAGTAAATCGTCTGTGTAGGATTAAAGACCCAGCCTTCGAGGAAGATTTTGGTTACAGTCATCCGAATGTTAACAAAATATATATCGTCTTAACAAAGTCTCACATGGGCAAATGATGAAATAAGGCCAAAGGCATTTTCTTTACTAAATTATTACAAATAAATTTATTAATTAAGTATAAACTCAAAGCACAAAAATGAAAATAAAATAAATAAATATTCATACACACTAAAATAATTAGGTACCTAAAATACAATTATTTAATTAAATTTCATTTTATTTCACACCTTCAGTGTGCAAAGCTATTTTCTATTTACATTTCGATGTGTCGAGATCCGAAGAGCTATCATTTGACTACGCAGGTCGTGGCCCACCTGCAGGATTTAAATGAGAGAACTATTTATTAAAATAACAACAAGAGAGCCCATTACAGCATGTAGAATATATTGACATTAAAAAGACATGACATTCACATAATATTGACTCGTGCACGGGCGTCCATATTTTCAACAATAAAATCGAACATCGTTTAAACAACAAATTATTTTTTAACTTCTCATGCTCTGAAATTGCTTATTTATGCACGATATAGGCTGCACAAAATCGATTTTTGTGCACAAGTGCATTTATATTAATGTCACTAATGTATTTATATTATGGCAAAGTAAATGAGCCATACAGCCATACACAATAAAAAGTTCAGAGAGAGAATTTGTTATTTTATAATATTTACTTTAATTTATTTACCTCATGTGTTTTTTAAGACATAAAAGATATTAAAAATTAAAATACAGTAGGTTATTTAATTAATTAAAAAATCACTGGATCACTTGGCGTTGCGTAGAGATGTAGCTTCATTGTGTGGCTTCTACCGCATTTATCACGGGGAGTGCTCCGAAGAGCTGTTTAACCTGATTCCTGCCGCCGAATTCCACCTTCGCACGATACGCCACAAGTTAGGATATCATCCCCACCATCTGGATGTGTGGCGGTCCTCCACAGTGCGGTTTTCAAGGAGCTTTCTTCCACGTACTACAAAGCTGTGGAATGAGTTTCCTTGTGCGGTGTTTCCGGGTCGATACGACACGGGTACCTTCAAAAAAAAGGGCGTACTCCTTCCTTAAAGGCCGGCAACGCTCCTGTGCTTCCTCTGGTGTTGCAAGAGATTGTGGGCGGCGGTGATCACTTAACACCAGGTGATCCGTACGCTCGTTTGTCCTCCTATTCCATAAAAAAATATATAGTAGACTGTATAGGTCTGGAGCCCAAGCCAAATATCAATGTCGTAAGATTTAAAAAAAAAGCGGCGGGAAACAGGTTTTGCCATTTCGTGCGTTTTTTAATTTCTTCAAATTTGCTAAAATTGTAAGAAATGTCCAGTGAAGAAAAAGAATTAGCACTCTCTCCTAATACGCTAGTCAAGCCACCCAGAACCTTAGAGTTCATTTTAAGAAGAAATCTCATACATTTTTACACTTTATGTTCATTTAATGATTTATGTTCATTAAATGAATAACAATATATCAAGACCTTATAGACACAAAGGTCAGACAGAGGAAACAGTTATATCAACACCCTGGACTTCGAAGAACGAATTATTTAAACAATGAACTCATAAAAAGAACATTATGGAGGAATGACACAATGAACTCATTAAAAGAACATTATGGAGGAATGACACAATGAACTCATTAAAAGAACACAATGGAGTTATACTGGGTATTGGTATTCAACAACATCCTACACAACGGTAACCCTCTTCCTGCGCTGCAGTACCGCACCACAGTATATACACAGTAGCATTGGCGAGGAGCATCATTCACATTACCATAGCTTAAGTAATACATTTGTTAAAGTAAGGTATAATAAATAAAGTGTTGTTTTAAATATCTAAAATCCAGATATTTTGACTCGCTTATGGAAATTAATGCACAGAGAGTTGTATATAGTAATTGTAATAACAGATATTACCACCGAAGTCTCGGGAAAAATAACTCAAAGTTTACGATAGTTTTGTAAATGTCGTCAGAGCCATCTTCTCACAATATGACGTCATCTTCACAAATTCTGAAAAATACCGTTAATATGCCGGGAAAAACAATATCCTTCAGTATTCAAAACTGTACTAATTTTAGTTTTGAATATTAATAATTACACAAATGTTAAGTTATACTACTGTTTTATTTCCTCGCAATCGAAATGAAAAGCAGAGTTTATAACTCGTCCACAAAACCATTTTATCGTTCGTTTTGTGCACTCGTTGTAAAATCTACTATTTTTGTGGTTTACGCGCAAAATTAAGTCTTTTAGGGGTGTGGTTGAACAAGCTACATTTCCGTATTCTTCGTATTCTATAGAGATGACTCGATAAGATGCCAGTTTTCTCCAGCACTGGTATGGACCAGTGATATAGAGATATCCCGATACAGACCTGTATGACTGGTTTGCATGGCGTACCTACTTCAATAGTACGGTCATGAGAGGCAACCAACATAACATTAATTTACAGAATAAACAGTGTAAGAGAGATATAGACTTCGGGAGCTCTAGCAATCACGTGCTTCGGGTTTGGCAACAACCTATGCTGCGGCGAGTGAGAAAGCTGTTCCACTAACTGGAAAAAACTCTCGGGAGACACAAAATGATGGAAGTTTCAAGAAAAGTACTTTGACATATATACAATCAATAGCCATAGTTATATAAAGACTTACTGCCAACCCTTCCTTTGATTTCAGAGTCACACACCACAGTAGCGTTGCCGGCCTTTAAGGCTTAATTAAAATGAAAATGAAAATACACATATCTTATTTGATATACAATATTAAATACACATATTTAATTTGATTAAATATTTAAAATGAAATGAAATGTCGTATCGTCCCGGAAACATCGCACAACGAACCTCAATTCACAGCTTTGTGGAACGTGGAAGAAAGCTCGTTGAAAACTACACTGTGGAGGACCACCACACATTCTGATGGTGGGGATGATATCCTAACTTGTGGCGTGTTGTGCGAAGGTGGAATTAGGTGGCAGGAATCAGGTTAAACAGCTCTTAGGAACACTCCCCGTGATAACTTTTGATGGTAACACTTTTTGTTTGATATACCAGAACATCCGCCAGCCATGACGAAAGCTGAACAAGAACTGGCGGCTCTACTATCAATAATTTTATAGAGCAGGGATGTCATAGTAATATGCTTTGACATTAGTTAGCTTTAGCTGTCACCTTTTTAAGGATATAATGGACAATGGGTGTCTGGTACGCCCTTTGAATATTCATTCATATTCATTCATTCAGTGCCGGAATTAACGCGTTTCCACCGAAGTCAACTTAGGGGCGCACGCTCTGAGCACGGTGGGAGAAATATCATCTAAGGGAAATAAAAGTCTCCGAACAATTTTCTCTCTCTCTTGTCGTGTACTTTACCACTACTGGAGGCTAGCCATATTAGTTCACTGAACTTTTTTCTCCTAGTATTTGTAACAAGTTTTCCTCTCCCAGGTCTTTTGCTATTGGTCGAGACCCTAATGTTTCGCAAGCATGATTTCTGTCTACGTCTGCCGTTTCGATTTCCCTTTATCTTTCCCATCATTAGAAGTTTTTGAAGTTCATATTTCATATGACACCACCCAGATATCCTACTTTTCTTCGTTTGTCGGTCTGCAGTAGTTACCAGTTTCTGCCAACGTAGTGGATTTTATAATAATAATAATTCCTTTATTTCAGGCTACATGGCCCATAAAATAAATACCTTATAGTCTAACATACATATGATATATAACTTAAATCTACGTCACATTTTCGCGGTGATGTGAGGCGCGGGTTCGGTAGCTTCCGGCGGTCGGCGACGTCCGCGATACTTGTGGAACACGACCCCCTTCGGCCATAGCTGCACGTCCAGGAAGGTTGAAATATGTTCTGTCGGGACGCGAACAACAAAAGAGTTGAAGTCTACTGCGTGACGCATCACCAACTTTTCGACACCCAACCGGAACCTTGTCTTCTCCACCAAGTACTGAACAATGTCGGAGGCCTTGGTGGTGTGGTGAAAGCGAGAGACGTAGATATACGTCGCTGGGATTACGGGACGCAGGAGCTGGTTCTGTCCTATCGGTGCTGTGCCACATTGGTTATGACTAGGAGGTCTCCTCTTCTTCCGCTCCACCTTAATGAAGCCATCCTTGTTGGTCAGACCCTTCGACACAGCTCTACAAGCGGGTTTGTTGCGGGCGTGCCCGCTTCCACTTTCTGTCCTCAGCACTGTCCGCTTTCTAGGTTGCTGGCGGATGGCAGCAGCATAGTCACGTTGAGGTGTTGACGTAACGACAGCAGGCGACATCTCCGACAGGGGAAAAGGTGAGGGACGGGCGGCAAGTACATTACCGCTTACACGTGCGGGTGCAGCGGCCGGTGTCGAGTCGAATTTCGCTGATTCAATACTCGCTGGCGAAGCAATGCAAGCCCCACGTCGTGTGTTGATGTTATTGGCCTCTATTGACCTACTTACAACGGTATTGTTGCGCAAAGTCGCAACTTCAGCTTGCAGGTCCCTGATGGTGTACTGAGATGCCTCTAATTTCAACACTACTTCTGCCAGGCCTGCCTTGAGGTTTGTGATGTCCTTCAGCAACCTGGTGACGTCGACATGGTCGAAGGTGACGGGCGGTAAATTGTTCAAGTTCCTTTCCACGAAAGACGGTACGTCGTCAGGATCAGTAACCTTCAGGAGATTTATCATGTCCTGAAGACTTCTCTCTCCCCTTTCATCCCTTCTGCGGGACGGCATCTGTTCGGTTTTCATCAAAACCTCGTACAGGAGCGTCTTGGCGTTGATGATCTCCTCACTCTTGAAATTTGATGCACAGATCTGGATGATGCTGATCTCGTCCATACTATCAATTGCGTGCTGAAGGAATGCCAGCAATTCATTGGCTATGAGCTTTTCGGAACTCATAGTCACAATAGCGTGCAGCGGCGGTTACCGCACAGATCGCGAATATAAATTATATTTGTAAGTTCAGTGAGCATGTACGTTACCGAGCGCGCTCGGAACTGAACTGGTTTATATATGATAGCACTTTAGATTCAGTCCTGACACTTTTAGTCAGGGCTTAAGTGATTCTTAGAAATAACCATTAATTTTATTTAACACATTCATATCAGCTCCACCCTTAGCGATGAGCGAGGGTTTCATCCCCATGTGCAGCGGTGGTATGGATGACTGGCTGAAGTCACGAACAACAGCTTTCGATAACTTCCGAAAAGTGCTATGCTAGTTTGACGATGTGCAATAATTTCACTCGGGCGATATGTTGCTTAAATAACTTGGAGCCACGGTTATATTTACTCTTTGGAACTTGCAGTTTGGAAATCATTGCAAGCCTATTAGGGTCGTGGGTATACCCATAGTGACCATAACAGTGGATTCGCGTTTGTGCAGGATATTAAGCTATCGACTGAAAAGTGATCACCAATCTGGATGCAAATAATTAACTTCATATTATAATTTACCTCTACTTGTACACTTTCTACATATCAAGAATGTACACACAACATATTTAAGTTAACAAACCCTAAAAAAAATATATAAAAAGCTTACTTACTATAATGAGGTTGTCTGGCTACTCGTGTCTGTCCGCTTGGGTTGTTTTGTTCTAGACGAAACTATCCCGCTCAAAGTCACGCGTGGCGAGTGTAGGTACCTACTATTACATTTTGCTTGGCACCGACTTCAAATCTATCAAGATGTAGCACAAATAAATAATAGTATTTTATTAATATTAAAGGTAAAGTTTGTATAAGAGGTGTATTAAATTAATTTTTTAGTTATTTAATACTTTTCAGTTTTAGAAGTCGGTTTTTTTAAACGCAGTTTTTTTTTACATTTTAGTGTCAGTTAATAACTATAATATTTAATCAACCTGTATGAAAACTCCTAAAAAATCGTACACAAAAAACAATTAAATCATCCAAGTACACAATAATTTTCATAAAAAATGTTCATAAAATGAAAATTACTGGGCTAAACTATTTAACATTTTGGGACTAATTGGCATCTAGTCCGCATCAAATTAAAGAAGAATTATGTTAATCGGATCATAAATCTCAGAATAATCGGTGTATATACGTGTATATACATAAAATAATACCGATCGAATTGAGAACCTCCACCTTTTTGAAGATCTATTGCTGACAATTTAATTGACAAAAATGACTAGTATTTATAAGTAGTCATTTGTAACATTTATGATTAAAATAAATATCGCATGTAATACGACAGTCTCGGCTCGGAGGGGCAACTGTAAAGTTTTCCAAAGTTTCGAAATGAAACAAATCTGTAGAAAGAGGTCTTCACAAAAAGAGCTCAACTCAATACTGTGTACTGTAATCATCTGGTATTGCCGTTCGTGAAACTTTTTTCATCTTTACTCACATCTGATTAGTCGCTTTGGGATTGTTTTTTAAATAGCTCTTAATATCCAAATTGCGTATTCAAGGTATAGTGTTTATTCGATATTAAGAATGGACTGTAGATTATTTGGTAGGCGCAATAAAGCATCCGTGAAAAAAGGAACAATGCATGTACCACCTACCTTTACTGCTCCTCGCCACACAGCACCCAACGGTGCGCGACACTACAGGAACCCACATGTCCGACTCGAGGGGCGGCCACGAACGTCTCGGACGGAACCTTCTCGTGCGGCGGTCGAAGCGGAAGAGAGCTTGTGTAGGCTTACGAGTTGCTCCCACACACGCATACGTCACGCGATTGTCACGACTAGCGCCACCGTTTGCGTTTAAAAGAAGGATAAAATGTACAAACAATGGAATTACAAACATATACATTCTTAACAACTAACACGAATCAATTAGGCCATTTGCTGGCTTAAACTGTCATGTTGTGCCATGGTGCGGTGTTTCCGGGACGATTCGACATAGGTACCTTCAAAAAAAGCGCGTACACCTTCCTTAAAGGCCGGCAACGCTCTTGTGATTCCTCTGGTGTTGCAAGAGAATGTGGGCGGCGGTGATCACTTAACACAGGTACGCTCGTTTGTTCTCCTATTCTATAAAAAAAAAAATATTAAGTACTTGCTAAAATATATATTTTGCAAGCTTATGCCATGCGTATCCTATGGATTTTTAGTATTAATAATTAAGACCTGTCAAAAGTTTCAAATAAATATTCGATATTGACTTGACATTTCACGTTTTTTTAATACTTTAGCTATGCCAAGGAATACGATGGTGCTGTTAAGGTCAGCGTTAATGTTAATGAAAATTTTACTTAAAGCTTAACTATAACAGCCAATATGATGCACCCCAGAATATTTTATTAAATCTGTATCGAATATTATATTGACATGTGTAATGATGATTCAGTTTGGTGGCTAATACATCGTTGTCTCTGGTATTATTTTGGCAGCGCTTTATAAAACAATAATAAGCTGGCAATTTGATTGGAACCTGTGAGCAGCTTGACAAATGATAGCGGGATCTCACTGTTACGGTAACGTGATAGCATAATATAACTTTACTACGTCAGAACCATCGCTAGTTCTGTGTTAAATATTAAACGTTTTGGTTTGTGTGTAATAATAATAATATTCAATTCAAATTCAAATATTTTTATTCAAAATAGGATTTAAAATCACTTATTGAACGTCAAAATCTACCACCCATTCAAAAGAGTATATATTATTATAAATATATTCTATATGCTATATATATTAAACATATGCTAGTTACTAGATATATTTTGACTAAAATAATATATTTTTTATATTGTGTACGACTTGCATTAAAATGGTAAACAATTGTAGACTTATTTTATGCTTGCAGTAAATTACTATACCTGGGGGTTAATTATATTACTTAACCTAATTATATTATAATAATTAACTTAATTATATAATTAATAAATTTAATTTAATTAATTAATTGGGGGAGATCAAAGCACATGGTATAAACGATAAAAAAATCAATTGTTATTTTAGAATGGGGACATAAAATACGCTCGGGTAGAGCAACTTAACTGTTACAAATAATAGTTTATTTGTTTATAATTATAAATTTTCTATAATATCATTTTGGAACAGCCTGTAAGTAGCTTAGTAGCCGTGCGTTATTGTAGGCACTGACACCTACCTGTCCCACGCCGCACCGGAGTTGTTCAGAACACGTAGTAATAGAAGTAGCACCCACGGTGGTGCGATTTTTTTTTATAAGCAGTTATAAGGGTTCCCGGGTTTGAATCCCGGTAGGTGCAAGCATTTATATGATGAATATGGATGTTTGTTTCGGAGTCATGGATGTCTAAATGTATTTATGTATGTTTAAGTAAGTATATTGTATTAAATATATCATTGTCTTGTAACCCATAATACAGGCTATATATGCTTAGCTTGGGGCAAGATAATTTGTGTGAAAAGTGTGTCAATATTATTATTATTATTATAAGGTTTGAAAGTTACTTTGGCATTTCAATATATTTTTTTATGTATACGGTTATGTAGTTCTATCCGTGTATTCATTTAATGTCGCCATTGTAGCAGCACGCTGTATAACAATTTTACATAAAATATGAGTTATTGATTTTTTTTATTAAAGTAAGGGACAAGACGAGCAGGACGTAATGCTGATGGTATTTGATAAGCCCTGCCATCACAATGCAGTGCCACTCGGGACTCTTGAAAAACCCAATAAATCTGAGTGGCACTACAAATGCGCTCGTTACCTTGAGACATAAGATGTTAAGTCTCATTTGCCCAGTTAGTTTAGTAGCTACGGCGCCCTTCAGACCGAAAAACAGTAATGCTTACACATTATTTTTTCTCGGCACAAATAGGTGCCGTTATGATATGACCCATAATCTAACCGGAATCATGTGCAAAGGAGCCTTCCACTGGTTTTTACTTAGAGCATTGTACATAATTGTGAGATAATCTTAAAGTAAGTAGTCTGTATTTGTAAAAGTATTTTTTTACAGTTTTACGTACTTAACGAATATTGAATAATAATATCGATAACGATATTGCAAATAATATACCATTTGTAAAAGCACGGTAAAATAAAATTAACAAAAAAACAACCGACTTCAAAAAAAAAAACTATTCTAAAACAGTACATATGCACTAAATAGTAAAAAAAAAATGCGTATTCTTCCACAACTTAATAATCAATATTAATAAAGTAGTTACAATTATTGTTATTTTTGGAAGACCAAGTAGACCAAGACCAGGTAGAACGCTTACGGCAGCAACGAACGTATATTGCAGTTTGATTACAGACAGTTTGCTGTGAAATTCTGCCACAGATCGATCCCTTACTGTAAGCCATGGGTGGTAGATTTTGACGTTCAATAAGTGATTTCAAATCCTATTTTGAATAAAAATATTTGAATTTGAATTAAGGAGTTCCATTGATAATCATATTTGACTACACTGGACTACTGGAGTAGTACTGGACCAAATTGAAATAGGACCACACGGGAAACACCAGTTTTCATATACTCGTAAAGAAAGAATACCTAAAATCGTCGAATTGAGAACCTTCACCTTTTTTAAAGTCGGTTAAAAATCGCGTTTTATTCAGTCGCGGTATATTAGAGTGAGATCACTAGGTCAGGTAAGCCGTTAGATACATGGATTGTATGATGCATACTGACTGCACGTATACGCTGTGCGTGTTTAGTAGGATCAATCAAGCATATCGCTTCTATTTAACTCATAATTTAAATATTTTTATCACAATTTGAATTTTTCATATCGTATTGTATCTAAAAGTAAAAGTACTTTATCTACTTCACTTTATTTAATTGTAATAAATTAAACTTTAAATAAAAGTAATTAGAAATTTGTGGTATTCGTATAAATAGGCACACTATAAGTTTAGCACTTCTAGCTAATCGGAACTATTTGAATTTCGAATGCTATATTTTTTGAAACGTTGCAACCTTCTTAGTAATAAAAAAAATCGATAGCATGCTAAAACGCTAACACTGCCTCTTCAGAATTGGTAAAAGTGAAAGCTCTTTTAAAATCATAAAAAATCATCGCTCTAAAATCTTTTCGACTTAATTCCATTTTCATTGCGTACGTAGAACTTTGATGTGTGATAAAAAACAATTCACAAATTATTGTTTTTTTTATTACTAAGAAGGTTGCAACGTTTCAAAAAATATAGCATTCGAAAAATATAGCAGCCATTTGTTTCCGATGCGGTAGTAGTATCTAGTATATTAGAAACGACATTTAAAAAGAATTCTAAAGGAATCAATTTTGAGAAAATAAATGCCTTTTATGCCTTTTTTAACGAGCTTAGGTCACCTGATGTTAAGTGATCACAGCTGCCCGCATTCTCCCGCAACTCCTGTAGAACCAGAAGAGTGTTGCCAGCGTTTTTGGAAACTTTTCCCGTGTTTCTAATAAGGAACACATGTCGTATAGAAAATAAATTTGTATAAGCTGCGCCTGTATGTATCTATTTATGTAGCGGAATCCTCGAATATAATTTTCATACTTATCCAAACAACATCTAGAATACTAGAATATTAGGACACTTATCTAGTTCCGTTAATAATATCATGTTTTAATAAGGGACGAGACGATCAAGACGTTCAGTTAATGGTAACTGATGGTACTGATACCCTTTACAATGCAGTGCCGCTCAGGATTCTTGAAAAAACCCAAAAATTCTGAGCGGCACTAGATTGCACTCGTCGCCTTGAAACATAAGACGTTAAGTCTCATTTGTCTAGTAATTTCACTAGCTACGGCGCCCTTCAGACCGAAACACAGTAATGTTTACACATAACTGCTTCACGGCAGAAATAGGCACAGTTTTGGTACCCATAATCTAGTTGGCATCCTGTGCGAAGGAGTCTCCCACTGGTAAATTATTTTCATTACATCGGTCTTGTATCCTACCGAATGTAGCCGGACCATTCATCATGATATTCACAAAATTATCCAATTTACTTGATAATTTGCCAATGCGTAAAGGACCAATAACAAAATAGTATTTTTGTAAGTTTTTGTTATCATAACCATCAAGGCCTAAGATAAATAACATGTTATATCTATGATATTTCTAGAAACAAGTTCGTGAGTAATTATTTAAAGTGTCTACTTATGATATTATTTTAAGACTAAAACAGAAGAAGGATCTTAACAAAATATAGATATGCATAGATAGTTGCTTAGCGATATAACGTCGGAAATTTCCAAAATATATATATATATATATATACTCAAGTAATATTACAATATAATAATATTGTTAGTGTTAGTGTGTGTTATAAGTATATAATAAGAAAAGTATATATATATATATATATATAAAACACACACTAACACTAACAATATTATTATATTGTAATATTACTTGAGTAACTTATGAAGAAATTAGAAATTAGAAATCACATAAAACATTACGTGAGAAAGTTACTAAAACATAACAAAACCTGTAAATATTATTTACTAGAAAAAACAATTGCTCTTATATAATAAACGAACCGATCGAGTTACTAAGCCCGTTACAAAAGAAGTATTATTAAATAAAGTACAACAAAAGATTTGAATCTACCCTCCGCACTAGTCTTAAAAAACTGTATATGCGCACGGACTAGTAAAAAAATAAGGACTCCGCGCCGTGATATTAGCAATTGAAGCACCTTTATGCTAGAGTATGTGCGGTTACGGGGTATACCAGATACACAATTTTTTCTCCCTTAAATAATCATATATCCACAAATACTTTTATAGTATTGTTTTTACACTTTTTCACAACGCACGACGGCATTTTTAAAATATTTTATTGCGACGCGAACTGATCTGTCACAGACGATGGCAAATCTCATAACGGCGGCCGATCGGCTTGTATTAGTGTAAGTGTATGCCTGGGGATAGCCCCAGTACATAGGTATTTACACGTTTACCGGCTTGTTTTGGTGCCTCACTGTTGTGTAAGGTGACAAGGAGTCCTTCTTATTTTACTCGTCCGTGTATATGCGGTATATGTTCGTTAAATATAATTTAAATTGAAGAAAATAAACTAAACGCAAGCGAAATGATTCTCACATCGTGAAAGTTTCAGCTCACGGATGCAGGGACGAATCGGAAGCGAATTAACATGACTTGAGCGTGAATGCAAATGATATTCCAGGTTCTGGTACAGATTGTAGGACGTGATGCCTTTGAGGAACTGTAAACGCAGCTCTAATGAATACGCGATTATATTTGAAACTGGATTCTTTCATGGTTAGCTGAATTCAGTTAGAATTTGAGTTATTGCTGTTTTGTACATAAACTAATTGTTTTTTTAAACTTAAACTTTAACAGATTCCCAAATCGTGTATATATTTCTATACTACAATATGTTAACTCAGTATTTGTAAACAAATTTGAAAAATCTCATTCAAATTCAAAAGCGTCTCTTTCTCCCGCCAAGCAGTAGATCAAAAGCCTAAAGATTTAAATAACAATTTGCTTAATAAACAAATTGAAATTTAGTTATTAAGGTATCTTGGTTAACAATTTTTTTGCAAAATAGCAACAAAACTTTTCTTCCATAATTTTCCCACGAATTGTGAAAATAAGTTATTAATGAAAGAAAAATTCCCAACGTTCTAACTAACCTGCCTATAAAGACATGCTTAGGCATCCGAACCCCTTAATAAAACCGTGTTTATATAAAAAACCTCTTAAAATACGGACTGCTTACTTATCTATTGTCTCACATTTTAAAGGCATAAAAGGCATTAATTATCTCAAAATTTATTCCATTAGAATTCTTTTTGATGAATAAACGATAGAATAATCCTCCATCCGGTCATGACATAACTATAACATAAATATAAAGGCGTCCATGCACCATACCTCTAGTGTTGTAAGATAGCACTTGAAGTGGGGATAAAGTGACATGAACTCATAAACTCTTGTTAAAAATAAATTTAAATTAATTTTCTCTTTAGAATTTTAAATGTATAATGGGACTAATTTAAACATTAAAAAATATTCTAAAACGACCTATTATCGGCGGAACTCTGACCTCTGCAAAAACCTGAAAATATAGTTAGGATCGATTTCATTGAAAAACAACTTGTAAGTAATCATTCGTATTATTGATTCGAAGATCACTGTCTCAAATTGTATTCAAATTCAAATTCAAATATTTTTATTCAAAATAGGATGTGAAATCACTTATTGAAAGTCAAAAAATCTACCACCCATTCCAAAATGAATGCCTCAGGCCTGAGAAGAATGGGCGCAACAAACTCAGCGGGTTTTTTTTTTCCATCAAAAATATGTTTTACAAATAAAGTAACATTTACAAAGTAACATTGTACAATTAAACTTATTATTTAATAGCCTGAGGGCGGTCGCTCCATTCCCAATCTGTGGTATCATTAAGAAAGTCATTTATGTTATAGTAACCTTTACCACACAAACGTTTTTTAACAATTCTTTTGAATAACGTAATACTTTTGTTTTGAACATTTTCTGGGATCTTGTAAAAGCATATACATCCCCCACAAAAGACTTAATTACTCGACTTAGCCGAGTAGTAGGCATCATCAGTTTATGTCTGTTCCTGGTGTTAACATTATGGTTATGACAGTTTCTGGCAAATTCACTTATGTGTAATAGTATAATGTTATAAATAGGTAACATAGGTTGAATAAAACCGATGTACACATTACAATAAAACGTAACACGAGGATTATGCAAAAGGGAACCCACATCAGAACAGAAGATGTCATTCAAACGTCACTCACCGCTGTCTAGACTTACAAGGAGGGAAGTACAGACAACCGCGATTGTTAAGGAATCTGAATACAATAGGGACAGTTTCGCATTTTTTGAAGATGTAGGCATGTACAATGTTTAGGAGTATTTTTGTAGAAGGAACAATTCAATTTAGATTTAATTTATACATAAAATTATATACAAAATTATTTCTACTTTGTCTGAGTACTTAAACAACCCTATTTTTAAATATTGGTAGCTGTAGATATCGAATGTCTTTTTTTTAATTTAATTTCAAATTAATATCATAATATTCATAAATAATTGTAATTCCTAATAATTTTGACTGATTGTAATTGTGACTTTGTAAAATTATGCAATATGGATGTGTGTCTGAAATAAACATTTATTATTATTTCATCTTATTTTATACATTTATACGTATAACATATTTATAAAAAAAACCATATTACAAATATAAATATAAAAAATAGAGTACCGCCGGCGTTGGTTCACGACGATTCCGCCGGTGGTTAGGGCGACAGACTGAGGAACTTCCGCACGATGCGTGCTGTTTCCAAAACAGCTGCTTTCTGTATCTGACCCTTAATCCAGTTATTAAACGAGAGCCTCTTGAGATGATGGTCGATGCTCTTTGCTATAAGACCGTTTACGGAAACGACTATTAGGACAATTATTGTTGAATCAACATCCCACATGTCAGTAAACTCGTGTGTTGGTCCAGGTATTATCATTATTATACTATTTGTGTATTGATAAAAAAGTAAAAAAAAGAAGTCAATAGCTAAAATTCATTTCTTACATAAAGTAGTTTGACCGTAATTGTTTCCACTGATGTAATAGAGTTATTTATATATATACGGCATTACTTGTGAGGCAGTAACTTTATGGAAAGTACTTGGTACTCAATTCTCATTCTGATTATGTAATAAAATTATTAATTAATTACTATAACCTTGGCTGTAGGGCGTAGCTCGTGAAATTAATGGGTAAATGAGACAACGTCTTATGTCTCAAGGTGACGAGCGCAATTGTAGTGCCGCTTGGAATTTTTGGGTTTTTTAATAATCCTGAGCGGCACTGCATTGTAATCGGCAGGGCGTATCAAGTACCATCAGCTGAACGTCCTACTCGTCTCATCATTTATTTTCTTAAAAAAAAATATAACAGCTATTGTAAACTCTATTTGATTAAAAAGAGTAGCCGTTGAGTATCTTGTATGTTCTCTCACGAGCTCAGTAATTTAAAAAAAAATATTATTAAAGTCTAAATAGCTATAACGCGTCCTATTTAATTTTACATAAACATCAATAAATAATAATGAACCGATTTCAAAATGGTTGCTTATTCGATATGTCTAACTTCTACATTATAATTTAGTGTAAAATAAAAACAATTCACCACACATAATTAAATAATGGAATACATCATATTTTTATGTCATTATAATAAAAGACAATATTGAAACAAGAAATGATTAATCGTTACACCCAAACTGACAAATTCTACACGAACAACAGCTGTGAAAAACATTGCTACAAAGAATTATAGAGCATAAAACCGCGACATTGTTTCAGTATACTTTTTAATATTGTGATAGCAAAAATAAATTACTAATTTAATAATTTCTTCGACAAGTATACCTTAAGTATATAATTTGCTATATTTTTAAAATGATAACCATTGCTTCTGGGATTAATTACACAAATACATTTTGAAAACCAAAATTACGAACGATGCTGGACTTGAGGCCACAACCTGAGAGTTGAAGAAAGCACACAAGATGTATCAACGATTCGTCTCTCGTGTGCAACGCAGAGTAGCTCGAATCGTTGGCGTCACAATGCTCTGTGAACGGCTGGATCACTTGGCGTTGCGTAGAGACGTTGCTTCATTGTGCGTCTTCTACCCCATTTATCACGGGGAGTGTCCCAAAGAGCTATTTCCCTGATTCCTGCCGACAAATTCCACTTTCGCACGGCACGCCAAAAATTAGGATATCATCCCCACCATCAGGATTTGTGCCGTTTCTCCACAGCGCGATCTTCAAGGAGCTTTGTTCCACGTACTACAAAGCTGTGGAATGAGCTTCCTTCCGGGACGATACGACATGGGTACCTTCAATAAAAGCACGTTCGCCTTACTTTAGAGCAGGTAACGCTCCTGTGTGAGCGTACGGGTCACCTAACACCAGGTGACCCGTACGCATGAATGTCCTCCTTTTCCATAAAAAAAATTAAAAATTGTGAGCCGTCACGGGACGCCTGGCAGATGTGAAACATCGAAAATATTTTGTACAAGTAATAGGCACAAAAGTACAGGAAATAAATATGGCATGATAAAAAAATACAAAAAATAAAAATAATTATGTAAGTTCTGTTTTACCACATTAACAGGACTTTTGAAATTCGAAGTTACCATAAGAGAAAGTACTACGTAATACGTACAGATGGCGGTAACAATAATATCGTATCGCCACGCCAACAATCAGGTTTACCCTCCGAGCCGTGCGCGCCCTTGTTGGCGTCTCGGACGATCTTGTATAGATCGATACTAAAAATCATGCCTCTCCATTGCGAGCTAATTTATCAAATAGCGCTGTTACACGTTTTGTAATATAAACCTCTTCTGGCGGAATGGCTCACACTCTTAGTGGTCACATCAGACCATAAGCTACGGTAATCGGAGAGGTCAGTTTATATTATGGGTCCATATGTCTATGATAGTCTACTAAATACGATCAAGAAAGATGAACTTCCACAACGGTGTTTTAGACACAACTTCGAACTTCCAACATACTTTTTACCCATAGAGGAGTTCTTCAAGATGCCAGTTATTTGACTAGGTACTTAAATAGGTATACTTATTTTAAAATACGTAAATTTTTACATAATACAATATAATGACATAATATTGTATTATCGTGAGTCAGGTACTTCCCTACCTATCTTAAATGGTAATTAGAATTATACATTTATTTATTTTTTTACTTGTAACAATGGTATTTTAATTAATGATTTGATTTGATTTCTTATCCACCTTGATTTGAAGTTGATTTAAGTACCATACTCAATAAAGTAAAACAAAATTCTCCAACTTGTTTTATATCACCACTGTACCAGTGAGAAATATTAATAATATTTATATATTTTCACTTGATTAAATATATCGTATAATTTACTTTACCCCTGGATAAATAATATGCGGTATTAGTCATTTATTCAAATGAGGGATATTATTCGGCTTGGCTATGTTTTATTCATAAGATTTACCATAACTAAGTAACAATTGAATATCTTTGCGAAAAGACAGTATCATAAATATGGTAAGTTAATTGTTTCAAAGTAATCCAATCTATTATACCATACAATAGCATAATATCAATCTCATGTCTGTTCAAATTTAAAGTCTCATACACAAGAAATTATCAATAATTATTATTTCAGATTCCAAGAAGAAACTCAAGGCAGATTTCTATGGCAATATTCTAGAAAATAAGATGAAAAGTGTTTTTCGACGCTTTTTTTTCGAGAGGAGGAAAATACATTTACGTATTCTCGAGTGTCGCGCAAGCAGACAACCTCTACCGACTAAAAACCTCCTCTGCTGTTAGTCCTGAAGGCTTTTACAGTGACATAGGACGCGTGGGCCGTGGAGGCCGCAAAGACTACGCAACAACAGTCGCGGGGCGTCTCTTAAGGAGCCTCGAACCTCGGACCGGCTGCGTGCTTGTGCCGACGCCAGGGAGTCATCGCCTTTTATAGACATCTTCAACCTGTCCACCTGTCACTGTCAACAATATAATAATGCGATTCTTATTTTCAAATTCTTCTCATTTTTGGTTATGGAAGGGGAGGATAAACGAGCGTACGGGTCATCTGATATTAAGTGATTATCACTGCCCACGTTTCCTTTGCAAAACCAGAGGAATCATAGGAGTATTGCCGGCCTTTGAGTAAGTTGTTGTTTTTGAAGTAACTCATATCGTGTCCTGGATATACCCCACAAGTAAGCTTATTATATAGCTTGGTTGTACATAGAAGAATGTTAGTAGAAAACTGCACTGTAGAGGAACGCCGCTGATCTGAACTCCAGATGGTGTGAATGGAATCCTTATTTGTGGCGTGTAATAGTGGAATTCTGCGGTAGGAATCAGATCTTGCGTTGTTTTGCGTAGTTGTACCCTACTCCCTCGAAGTAAGGTGAATGTGGCACCAGCTCACATTTTTTTGCTGCTTCACGGCAGAAATAGACGCCGTTGTGGTTCCCATAATCTAGCCTGCTTCCTGTGCAAAGGAGCCTCCCACTGGTAAAAATATACATGTACGTACAAAGTTCTCAGAGGCGATACAGGTGCGCTGAGCTTGCATGTTAAATCATCAATCTTTGCACCGGATAATTATTGTTCGAGGAGAAGGCATAGATTGTTGGTGAGACCAGGGCGTCGTAGTGTGACTCGCACCAACCCCTGCCAACTACTCCTAGGTCTTCCTTCGCTCTCAATGTCACATATTGGTGAATGGATATTAGGCGATATTAGCAGAATGTTTGCGATTTTGTGAGAGTTGTAATTTATGTAATTTTGTTTTGTGTACAAATTCATTTTGTCTGTTTTAAACTAATCACTTCCTTTAATATTGTAACTGACTCACACCGTAATATAAAAATAATAAACAAAAATAATTAAATAAGCTTATTTGTCCTCTTCTTCCATGCATAAATGAATTTTTATAATTAATATAATAATAATTATAATAAGAGCTTTTTATTTTGAATAAATAATTTAATAAACCATACAATCTCACTGACCAAACATTTTAATAATAGTTCTAGTAAAGTAGGGAAAAATAGTTTTGAGCAACATCTGTGTGATAAATCATTCTGTGTTTCTCCTAAACGTGTTGGATAAAACCACGTGAAAGGTAAGAAAGTCCCCAGATACTCGTTGTCCTATATTACGTCTAAGTAATGTTATCAAATTGATAAATTGTTTACTAGACGGAGCACCTTCTGAAATACAATTTATTATTTGTATTAGGATTTTATGCGGTTTTTCACTTAGTTTATTTGAAAAATTAGATAAATCAAATCAAAATCCCTTTATTCACGTAGGTCACGCAAGTGACACTTATGAATGTCAAAAAAATATTTTTCCTTATTGAATCTACCGCTACTTCGTAAAGGATTGAGCTAATGAGAAGAAGTAGCATGAAACTCATTGGCACTCTTTTAAATCAAGATTTACATTTTCATCGTTTTACAAATCATATTGTCAATTACAATATAATATGTAAAGTGATGCAACAAACATATTCAAACGTCAAAGAGTCAATGCCTTACACGAGTAAGTCAAAAAAGTAAATGTAAATTAAACAAAACAATAGTTATTGAGTATAGTAGATAGGTGTATATCAATCCACACAGAAAACATTTTACGAGACTTTATTCTAAGCACTTTTTAAGAGACTTATCTTTGTAATGTAGAAGTCAAAGAATAATTAGTTGTTCTCACTTCTATCTGAAGCGACTGGATCGCAAGGTGCAATTCGGACTAGTTTTAATTTCAGAAAACGAATTCCCATTAATACACCAAAAAATTTAAAATATATATTGTTCAATACATGTGGTTCAGTTAATTTTATTTATAATGTATAGATACAGACAGAAACTTCAGTTTTATCTATATGTACAGATGCGGATGCTAACAGCGGAGCCCATTACAGTAAAATTTAAATGGTAAGATACCAGCATGCATGCAGCGTGAAGCAGTTATATGCAAGGATTATTGTTTCGATTTAAAAGGCGTCTTAAGTTTTTGAAATTACTTGACTAATGATAGCATCTAATGTCTTAAAGCAGTAACACCTTCCTAACCACTTCACCGCTGCAGCATGGAGATCATTTCATGCGCATAAAGGCTTCGAAATCAACACCACGGCCACGGCAGCCCTTACAGCCTTTTAAAGGCGCAATAGGTAATGCATTAAACCATCTATAAATACTGCTACGAATACGATATACACTTAAATAAAATGGCTGGAGAATAGAACGCAGAAATTACTTAATTACAAATAAAGTATGTACTTAATTCTATGGAAGCATAAAATATTAGCTCGTAGTATTGCAGTAGTCTAGTTAAATGTGAAATTTATAGCAACTCGGGAATGCTGTAAGCGCAGTAAATAGCAAATGTTTTGTTGTAGAGATATAAAGTTAATAAAGATATGAATAACACTTAATATGGGTTTAGATATCGTAGGGAGCACGAAAATTATGTTGTATTTAAACTATAGTTTATTGAATAATAAACGTAGTTTATTTTTAATGAGAAGACGGGCAAACTGTTAATCCGATGGTAAGTTGTACGTCCTGCTTATTACAATACAGTGTCGCTTAGGTTTCCTGATATTATATTGTGTTTTTCGCCGCTGCCTCGTACTTAACTAGCCTGCATGGGTAAAAAAGATATAATAGTTCTATTGCTTTCTCTTTTGTTGTTGCAATTTCGCTTCTGGAGTTTGCGCTCTTTCTAGTGTTATCAGAAAAGTTCTTGCAGAACCTCCTCTAGTGTCAATATAGTAAAAAACTAGAGATTCGCACAAGGTATGGCAAATAATTTTCATGGGTTTAGGATCTGCAGCATGACGAAGATAAAATTATAAGCTCCATAATGGGGAGTATATTCAATTTTAAAATTAAATTCAAATATTTTTATTCAAAATAGGATTCAAAATCACTTATTGAACATCAAAAGCTACCATCCATTCAAAAGAGACTGCCTCAGACCTGAGAAGAATGGGCGCAAAAAACTCAGCGGGCTTTTTTTTATATAAACATTTATAATTAAAGAGCGTGAGGGTGTTCGCTTTATTTCCAGTCCGTATTGTCATTAAGAAAATCGTTTATGCTATAGTAACTTTTCCCACATAAACGTTTTTTAACAATTCTTTTTAATTTCGAAACACATATTTTGTTTTGTACATTTTCTGGGATCATATTGTAGAAGCATATACATCGCCCAACAAAAGACTTACTAACTCGACCCAACCGAGTAGTAGGCATAACAAGTTTATGTTTGTTCCTCGTGTTAACATTATGAATGTCACAGTATCTAGAAAATTCCTCAATGTGCTTATGAACATACAAAACATTATCAAATAATATTGAGAACAACAGTCAAAACGTTTATTTCTTTAAATTTTTCTCTTAATGATTCCTTAGGACCTAGGTTATAAATCGCGTGAATAGCCCTCTTCTGCAGCACAAAGATGGTATTAATATCGGCCGCACTGCCCCATAACAGTATATAATTGAGAGTCCAGCAGTCCAGACAAGTAAATGTGGTGCAGGTCTGGCCACATCTGCTGTACTGCTATTATTTAGGGTCGGGTCTGACCCAGTATCAGGTCTGTACCACTTGACTCCGTGCAACGTAGATCTGCTCCGATTGAAGGGGATTCTGTGCTCTGTGAATGGCTCCATCACTAATTACTGCGTACGGCGTTTATCACGAAGAGTGTCCAAAGAGGAGCTGCTGAGTTCAACAGGAGCCGAATTCCACATTCGGCGGCAAGAATGTGTGATTCACAGTGCGGTAGATAAGGATTTTTTTTCCACGTACAACCAGATAGCTACTTTTACAACATAAATGTCTCTTAAAAATTCTTTTTTTTATTATTATTCATATATATAGATGTAGTTTAGTTAGTTTATTTAACCCCGAAGTGAGGTAGATAACTTTAAAAATAACAAATTGTTTAAATTTGAAAGAGCGACATCTTAAGACAATTTCATAATATGCAATTATTGGGATTGAGCAGTATCAACTGTAAAGTAGATCCTGTAGATGAAGCCTAAACCTAAAGTTGAACAAGACATACCAAGATTTCCGAACGATACGTCACTCGAACGGTTGGCTCAGTGCTCTCGCACGGAACCCGAGTGGTAGCGGGTTCGAGTCTCGCATCGTTCATAAATTTTGGATACAAAAATAATTTAAATTCATCTGAATTTTGCAACACATGTGTGATGATGATAGTAGATTCAATATTCTGTATATTGTAACATAATGTGTTCTGAAGTACACTTAACTACGCTCATACACGTATCGAGTTACTGCAGCAAGCTACAAACTTTACCTCATGCACCAATATTATCTTTAGAACTACTTAATTCAACCATGATTTGTAGATAATAACTATTCGTATTAATGAAGCCTTTGCTAACTTCATAATAAACAATTTAAATAAACATTTAGGACTTTTTGGGGAAGTGTGAAATATTTCGACTGGTGTCTACTTTCATAGTACCGTTTCTTACAAAAATTACATTTTATTTTATCAAAATAAGAGCCGAGACGAGCAGGATCTTCACCTGATGGTAATTGATACGCCCCTGCCAATTACAATGCAGCGCCGCTCTAGATTATTGAAAAACCCAAAAATTCTGAGCGGAACTACAACTGCACTCGTCACCTTGAGACATATGATGTAAAGTCTCATTTGCCGAGTAATTTCACTCGTTACGGTGCCCTCCAGACCGAAACACTGTAATGTTTAAACAATATTATATATAGCCGGCTTCCTGTGCATAGGAGTCTCCCACTGGTATAAAACTTGACTGCTTAAAATTACCTAATAATGATGCTACTTTTAATATACTCAAACATATCATACATTATCATTATTATAACACTAGAAATAAGGGATTGCTTGTAACTAATTCTAGTAGGCTTCATAAGATACATAATAGCTTTAAGGGTAAATGTATACACTTCTACAATAAAGTCCCAGCCACTGTTCAGGCATTATCTATAAATAAATTTAAATGTTTTATAAAAAAATGGCTCTGTCGTAAATCCTATTACTCCACTGCTGAATATCTAAATGATCGGACAGCCTGGGACTAGATTGTGATTATTTTATAGCGACTGTACAATATTGTATATTTTTATTGAAAAGAGCGCAAAAAAAAGAATGCTGGGAGAGTTTCTTGCGCCGCTTCTTCTCTCTCAGAGCGCCATTTGTTTCCGAAGCGGTAGTAGTATCTAGTAGTATAAGAAATGACATCAAAAAGAATTCTAAAGGAATCAATTTTGAGAAAATAAATGCCTTTTATGCCTTTATCAATACTCGTCTTATATCATAACACGTGTAATACTTTTGAATGGTAATTTTACCTTACGTAACTAAGATGGCGCCTTGGCCCTAAATTATAGTGCGGGGACTATTCAGCAAAATTATTTTCGGAAAGCAGAGTGATGAATGTGAATATTTTTTCGAAATTTGTCACAGTGTGAATGTAATAAAATCTTAAATGCCATATTTAATAGGATTAAATTCCTACGGTATAATCGAGTTGTAACTTAAAGTTACAGGAATTCTGTAATAAAACGATCATCTCTACTTTGTCACAATCGTTCTCCTGTGTGTTATTTTCGTTAATGCTCTTCAATTATTAGCTTGTAACGTTAGAAGTTGATTTTGTATGATTTTTTTTTAAATTGATATATTTCCAGTTTAAACAGTCCAGTTTTTGTCAACCCTGATATTAATTATGTTTAGAAAAATAAAAATAAAAGCCAGATTTTATTCTTCAAAAGACCAATATATAAAATATTAGAATGTCATATTTTTTTTTTCAGAAAGCCAAGTCGCTAATGTTTTTATATATGTTTGTAGAATATATTTATGTATACGATCAATATATTTTGATATTTTTTCTCATCGAGCTAAATGTACTTCATATTAAGCAAAGTCATGAATGGAAGCAGTATATATTATGTTATTTATTTCATAATGCTACTATATCTAAATATTCATTGAAAAATTGGACGTAGTCCCTGAAAAACGTTCCAAACTACAAAAACCACATTTTAAGGAATTCGTGTTTAAATTTTAATTAATATTCGTGTATTCCATACATGTGGGTTGGGCTACTAAGTCATAATGTCATTTAAAGAGTAACAGTAGCGCTGCCATTTTTTGTCAGTCCGTTAATATGACTCACGTGACCAGTTTTGGGTTCTTAACTCAATTTCGACATGATTGTGGTTTGGAACTTTTTTCTGGAATTACGTCCAATTAATTCAATAAGTTCAGTATCAGCTAACACTATATCGTAGTCAGCAATGGTGTTATTCGTGTGTACTTAGAATTTTTTTCATGGAACTGGTACAATACTCAAACAGGAAACTACATATTTTTCTACAGTAAAGCATGTTATTATAAGTAAATTTATCGAACATAGGTGGTAACGATTTTTCTACTGTGATAATCTATACTAATATTATAAAGAGGAAAGATTAGATTGTTTGTTTGTTTGTATTGAATAGGCTCCGCAACTACTGAACCAATTTGAATAATTATTTCACTGTTGGGAAGCTACATTATCCCCGAGTGTTATAGGGTACATTACATTTTCAAAAAAATTAGGGATCCCTACTAATCCAATGATGTTACCCAAGATGTAAAAATATGTATGCGACCTACGTCGCGGGGTATCAGCTATTCAATTTATAAATAGAATGTTAAACGGTATGATATGCAGTAAGTTCCTGATTCCTGCCGCCGAATTTCACCTTCGCATGACACGCCACAAGTTACGATATCATCCCCACCATCTGGATGTGTGGCGGTCCTCCACAGTGCGGTTTTCAAGGAGCTTTCTTCCTCGTACCACGAAGCTGTGGAATGAGCTTCCTTGTGCGGTGTTTCCGGGACGATACGACATGGGTACCTTCAAGAAAAGCGCGTACACCTTCCTTAAAGGCCGGCAACGCTCTTGTGATTTCTCTGGTGTTGCAGGAGAGTGTGGGCGGCGGTGATCACTTAACACCAGGTGACCCGTACGCTCGTTTGTCCTCCTATTCCATAAAAATAAATAAAGTTCTACGGTTCCTGAAAATTAAACTTAATACAATTACTAACATTAAGTTTCATTAAATCGTAAGGCAGTGCACGGTGCCCAGTATTAGCCAAATAGTTCATGACTCTACAACTCAACTGTAGCCGACAGCTTTACGATATCAAGCTCAGGAAAGAAATAGCTCTAATTTTGCTCAAAATAGGATTAGTTTCTCTTAGTTATGGTATCCATTCCTGTGAAAAAAATATCCATATCTCTAATTTTCGGTTTTTATAAAAAAATATTCGCTTGCGGTTTGATGGTGTAAGAAGCAAAAAATAATAGTTTCTATTTCGACAGTTAGTTATACCAAACCAATATTGGCTACGATTATGGTTATTTTCATAAGAAATTTTAAATTGTAAATTAAAGTTTTTTCTTATCAACCAGCTCTAAAAACTTCCAGTTTTATCCTTGTATTACGTATTATTCCTAACACTCAAAATATACATTAAAAATTATAATAAATGACTTATAATATTATATCTATATAATTACGACTAATTAATTGTATTAAATATTAATTAAAAATTATAAAAAAATAAATTAGTTTCATTTAAGGTACGATTACTAAACAAAAATTTATTCAAAACAGTTTGATATTATTAAAAATCAAAATAAATCTTCCTTTTAACACAGCTACCATGGCTTTTAATAATTATATTCATGGCAAATACTTCTTCTGCGAAAATATATCGATACACTGTCTCATCGATTCTCAAACCACACATCAAATAAATCATACATAAATATTGTTATGGGAAATTCAGTTAGATGAGATAACGACCTCCTTATAAGAAATGTATCGGGATACCAATTGTAAGTAAACACACGTAAAAAATCCTATTCGCTCTATTCGTGACTAGACTAACAATTCAGTGAGGATTCTGTACAACAAGAATCTTCTTCTTGTATGAAGAAATTGCTTTTATTATTCGTTACTTTTGAAATCATTTTATTTTCTATATCATGCTACGTGGAAACTCCACTAACAGTGAATAGCCTTGGAAAACAAAAAACTGAATGAAGAATTAGATTTTCATTACCTGTAGTAGAGGAGGGCGGTAGGAGTTTTTAAACTATTCACAGCTGACTAAGCCAAGTCGCATTCGAGGAAACCACTGAGAGAGATCTCTTGCTCTTGCTATTTAGAAACAGTCAATGCTTTTTCAGGATTCGTAAAGTGAAGTTTAATTTTTGGGAACGCGTCAACACCTGTCGTAGTCAAATGTCTCGACTACTAAATTACCAACTTTCCTTTCATTCAAAATAATCCGACCGTCCAAGAATGAAGAAATCGTCTTTTGCCTTCATTGTTTTTAATGTGTTTCAGGACATGCCGAAAAGGTAACAAACACCAATGCAGATTATTAAACTTTAATTGAATGAATTCAATAAATTAATGATTATTAATGTATGAATTAAACGAATGAAGCATTCGAGGTACCTTTTCGTAGCACCAATCGACGAGATCGCTTTTTTGGTATTTTGTAAAGTTATAAGTTTTTTGCACTTGACACAACAATACCTAAAATTTGTTTGAATCTGTCAATCTGACCGCGCAGTAGCGATGTTATTGTCAGCTGTCACTGCTGCAGGATGTTCATCATTAGTAAGACTCCTCAACCACACTAAAGCTCATTGACCAAGTTCGATCTCTCATAGCTAGCTTTGTTGTTTAATAATGGCTGCATTCATTATCCGAATTTTAACATTACTAACAGAAGTGAGATTTTATGTAATCCATCAAGCGATCCTGATGTGCAATTCAAGATCCTTATTTCATAATCTTTTGAGATATTCATACAAATTACAAGCTAAAATTATCAATACGCCATCACCTAGATGGATTTAAAAATGAGATCTTCGATAGAATAGACACAAGCAAAGCTACGAAGAAAAGTAAAAGTTCGATGGAAGATTAATTCGTAAATCGATGTGAACATCCCTACACATCTTACGGTAAACTTCCGTCAATCAACATTGACGTAACGTTTTAATGATCAACATATCAACTGTGACAAATGACGAAAAGATAGTTACATACAATCACGCCTCTTTCCCGTAGGGGTAGGTGGAGACCACTTCTTTCCACTTGCTCACGATCCTTACATACGTGTTTCGCTTCATCCACTTTCATTATTCCTTTCATACATGCTCTTCGGTTTAAGGTACTCTTGACCTGGCCTTTTTTCCAGACATCCCTGATGTGATCGCGAAACGTCCGCCTAGGTCTACCCCTTCCCACACTTTCATTCACAGTGGCCTTATACACTTTCTTCATCAATCGTTCTTCATTCATTCTCTCGACATGGCCAAACCATCTCAGCATACCTTTCTCAATATTTGTCACAACATCTACTTTCAAACCACAACGTTTCCTTATCTCACTATTGCTTACCCTGTCACTCAGTTTAACTCCTATCATACTTCTCAACGCTCTCATCTCAACTACATTTATTCTGCTTTCATGTTTCTTCTGCCATACCCAACTTTCATGCACAGCCAAACGAGCCTTATTAGACATCTTCTGCCTGTTCATAAAGGAGTGCAAAGCTCCTTTCACCATGTTTCGTGCATTCACTCTTCTTTCAATATCACTCTCATGCTTTCCAGAAAAGATAGTTGTACTTCCAAGGAGGGTCCGTAGCTACTACGTAAGTCGGTACTGGCTAGTAGCCGATCTAATTCCTAGCCAACTGATATGTTTGAGGCGTTTAAGCAAAAAGCAATCATATATCGTGAACTTATAATATCTTAGTTAACTTTTTTATTGAAATTTCCATGTGAAATTCTACATCTCATCGTATATTATTTATCATTTTTATGATAATGTATCACGTTATAATTAAGCTACTTGTAATTGAGTCGCGTAGTAAATTATGAAAACATCAAAATAATCTACAAAATTTTTAAAGTTTTTAGTTACATTGTTTTAAGATGAGAATGAAAAATAATATTGGATGGTTTTTTTGGTATTATTATCGTAAAGAGGTTTTTTTAGGTTTGTTGATTTCTTTTCAATGATGTATTTATAAAGTAACTTACAAAACGAAATCGAAGCTGGATTATAATTCGCTGAATAAAATTGAAAATTTGTAAGTAAAAGAACCTCTTCATTTTTTCACTGGCATAACCGTTGATGAAAACACTCAAATTTTAGTAAATAAGATGGAAAACGGACTTGCATATCTATAATAAAATACAGTTGATGAAAACAACATTATCTGAGAGAGAAGCATTTTCTGCCAATCGTGACCTGAACAATAGAAAGATTAAGCTTTACGAGAACAGACGACCTTTGCTATGCTATGCTCCCTTTATGCTATCTAATTGAATGACCTTTCGTAAACAATGATAACGCGTTTCCTATAAGCGCCGCATTGAAATCGTCGATCTATAAAGGAATGTTTTCGTTGGACAACATGCTCTATTGAATTTTACTAATATATTTTATTTTCACCCTTTTTTACACGCTTTTTAATAGTTTCACATGTTTGTTTGTAACCGACTCATTTGGGTGCGATTTTGACCCACTTTAAACGGCCAGATTTCGTTCAAACTTCGTAGATTTATCGAGGACCTATGACAATAGATTAATTTGATAAAATTATTCCATTTATCAATTTGCAAAATCTGATATTTGAAAGTTTATATAATTTTTTCATCTATCGTCGATGTTCATTTTAAATTTCAACCATTATCTTTTCAACGTAAGCGTGTTTCTTAGTTTTTTAAATTAATTATGAAGCTTTCGAAGGAGGCTCCTTTCCACAGTATGCCGGCTAGATTAAGAGTACCACAACGGCTCCTATTTCTGCCGTGAAGCAGTAATATGTAAACTTTACTGTGTTACAGTCTGAAGGACGCCGTAGCTAGTGAAATTACTAGGCAAATGAAACTTAGCATCGTATGTCTCAAGGTGACGAGCGCAATTGTAGTGCCGCTCAGAATTTTTGGGCTTTTCAAGAATCCTTACCATCAGCTGAAAGTCCTGTCCCGTATATTTAAAAAAAATTGCTCTAGCGACGCTTCCAAAATTAAAATTACATGTGTGGAATGGTCATTTTTAGATTAAAGTTTTCTATTTTATTGTTTTATTGTACCTTTGTACATAGCAGTAAGTATTGTTTTCAAAAGGTTGTAAATAAAGGGACTGAGAAAAAAATTCCCAAATAACAGATAGTAAGTTAAGATATTTTATAAAGTGTGGGAACGTAAGTATAGTTTTTTCTCGTGGCAAAAATGTACATTATAAGTACTGAGAGTGTAAGAACGAAGTATGACTTATGTGGGGGTGAGAACCCAGGTAGTAAGTAAGATATAATTGTATGGGACTCAAGCGGGCAGTTCCTACTTAACTTCGATGTACGACAGACCTCTGTCCTTTAACTCTGTCAATTTTATCTAATAAGTATACTCACTTTAAATTAACCGCCCCGTGATTCCTTAATTATAACATCTTAATAAACATTTAGTATCATATCCAATAAATTCCGATACCACACTTGTTATAAAAAACTTCAATAAAAGCGCGTACACCTTCCTTAAAGGCCTTCCACGCTCCTGTGATTCCTCTGGTGTTGCAAGAGAATCTGGGCGGTGGTGATCACTTAACACCAGATGACCTGTACGGTCGTTTGTCCTCATATTCCATAAAAAAACTGATCTTACCACCATAAAAATACATATGGATTACTTAAACTTACTATACTATGAATTGACCAACTAACTCAAGTATTAGTATTGGCCTTTGTAAGTTCACTGAAATAGGCTACTTCAACCTCCTTTGAGGAAACTTATCTAAAAGCCCTCATTAGTAGAATGCAGGAAACTTCTAAAGTTATTCATGTGAATGACGTTCGTTATCTTAATATTATACATTTAAAGAATTTGAATAAATTATAATAAATATGCCAAAAGTATTGTATTAAACTGTCTACAAAAAAAATAGATATTTAATAAAAATATATTTTTTCATTTTTATTATAAATTTTAATTGAGACTAGGTATATTTAGTTTCATTAAAAGTACAGATGCGTATGTACATTTTAAAGTCTTTATATGTTGTTTTAGAAATTATAATTTATTTTCTCTTGATAAATCATTAATGCATATTTTGTTGTAGTGTAAATACCATAGAGTGTAATATAAATTTCAGGTTCGAATTTAAATGATTTCAACACACACAGAAATCATTGCGAATTTTTTCAATTAATATTTCTTGTACAAACAATGAAATCACCACAGGAACTGAACGAATAACAAAAAATCTGCCAAAATATCACAACAGTAACGTAACTTACACTTTATTCGTAACGCAGGTGTGATATTGTGACTGTCATTTTAATTTGCGACAGATAGATCTCACTGTATTTTGACCCAGAATCGTAGCCATTTTAATGGAGGTTAACAAGTTAAATTCTTTATCAGTTTTTTTTATGATTATAAGGGATGATACGAGCAGAACGGTAATGGTAATTGATACGCCTTGCCCATTGCAATGCAGTGCCGCTTAAGATTCTTGAAAAAACATCTGAGCGGCACTATAATTGCGCTCGTCACCTTGAGACCTAAGATTACGTCCCATTTGCCCAGTAATTTCACTAGCTACGGCGCCATTTAGACATCACTGCTCCAAGGTGGAAATAGGCGAAGTTGTGGTATCCATAATCTAGCCTTAAAATATAATTAGGTAAACTAATCAATCTGTTTTAAATTTTAAGTCGCGTTAAAATATGATTAATTTAATGTAGCAAATTTTGTATACTTCACAAGGAAGCGCTATTTATTTGAGGGCCACGACGCACTCAGAGCTAAGTTTTCTATTGATCACACTTTTCATGTAAATAATTAAGTCTTGATAGTTATATTATGTTCATAGCTTCTAGTAGCTTTTCCCTGAGACTCTTAAAATTATGTCACGTTATTCTCAGTAAAAGATTTGAATCATATCAGTGAATATTCTAAATTTAATTAATATTAACAAAAAACTAATGAAAAATGAAGAATGTGAGAAGAAAGAAAATAATAAAAAATCTGCACATCCTGCTTTTTTGGTATACGACTTTAAAAATATATAGGCTTGTATTTATATATCTTGGAAACTATATCTATATTTCTGCAATAATAATTTTACGTGGTAGCCTTAGTAGAATCTCTGATTTAAAAAATGATACCAAATTTGTTACTTACTACATTCGTTTTTTACGCGGCGACCGTAATGAATTCCAAAAATTATTAAAAATTCACAAATGCAATTTGAAAACAATATTTAATGAACAATCCGGGACTCGAACCTCTCGCGTTTCGTGCGAGTGCTCTTCCAGCTGAGCAAACCGTTCGAGTGATGTATCGTCATAAAATCTTGTATGCTTTGTTCAACTCTCAGGTTGTGGCTTCATCTACAGGATCTACTTTACAGCACCTGCCCAACCTAATTACTTAGATTAAAAATTCATTCTCTAAGCTCCCAGAAACCTTTAAAAATGGTTTTCATATCTTTTCAATGTCAACTTAATCGTAGTATTATTTTGTGTGGCGGCCATCTTGAATTTCAGAAAAGCGTAACAAACAAACTCTCATATGCATTTATTATATTAATTAGGACGTTATATGCCACAACGCTATTATGAAATAAATTCTGTCAACAATAATAATGAGTATTTTAATTATAAGCTTCAATTATATAGAAATTAAAACTACAGAAACTACTTCTCGGGATACTTGTCTTAAGTATGTTTGCACACAAACACACTGAACACACAAGCAAATTATAAAATTAGCATACGATCTCTTAAGCCCTGTAGTGGGTGAAACGCTTTCTGTGAATTTAAATAACAAACTCAAAGAAATTACACATTACTTTGAAGTGTTATCGGCTTTGTGACGTTAACTAATTAAACAAATTGAAAGCTTTCCAAAACTGAGACGCAGGTAAATGAATATTTTGAATTCCAAATAAGAATATTCATTATATATGTTGAATTTTATAGAGACACGTTACCATTAATTAAAATTCTGTCATAATAGCAGCCATATTTTTTTTTATTGTACTTAAGGACCGCACAATGGCTGAATACTAAACTTCTAGTTGTTAGTATGATATTAAAGTCGTTAAGAGGAGAGGATAATTGTACCCACAGACACTCGGTCGTTTTGGAATCCATTGTATCCTTCGCCAGATTTTGAACTATGTATTAGTGGTATTATATTTTCTGAAATAAAAATGGAGTGAAATAAAAAGCTGGAAATTCGAAAATATAAATTGTAGGTAGTTGAGAATATTCGTCACAATCGCACGGAACGTGAACATGGAGGGGAGGTTGGCAGGGGGACACTCATTGGTTATTGGTCTCCAAGGCCTACGTACTATGTCGCTGTAAAAGCCTTCATGGCTGACAACATAAAGTAGGTTTTTAGTCGGTAGGGGGTCCGATATATGGGCCCCGTTTAGGGGTCTTCAAATAGTTCCTGTGTTTGGTGCTCATCTCTCACGTTCATCTCTGTGTCTCTTACTTTGAAAGGCATAATCTACCCTCACAATTTACCTTTGACTTCAGAAGAACTAAAGAAATAAGTCTTGCGGACTTTTTTAGTAAGAAAATTTATTGAATTTGTGTGTTAAGTGTTAATTCCGCCAATATTTGTTAAACACTAAAGAAAACTTAAAAAACAAATGTTGGCGGAATTAACACTAAAGAAAACTTAAATCATTTGTATAATTATGGATTTTCGCAATGTAACGCCCAATATTATCGAAACTTTATCGATATTAGATCGCTTTTATTCAGCAGCACAAGCAATTAACACTAAGCGGAATTAACACTAAAGAAAACTTAAATCATTTGTACTTTTTTAGTAATACAAATTCATTAATTAAATTAATGTATTTTATTTAATGCATTAGCCTGGTTGCGTCTGCCCAAGCCTAAGGCAATCTTCTTTGCCTGGCCTTTCCCATTTTATTTGGTGTCGGCCCTCCGTATCATGCGTCTCTAGGTGGCTTGATCTTGTGCCGTCTCTTTGTTTATTTGGGATTCTTTGAGGTTCTTATTTCTACAGACATCCATGTGATTCGGGGTCTTCCTCGTCCTCGCGGTTTAGTTTGTATATTCCACAACGGCGCCTATTTCTGCCGGGAAGCAATAATCTGTAAACATTATTGTGTTTCGGTCTGAAGGGCGCTGTAGCTAGTGAAATTACTGGGCAAATGAGACTAAACATATAATGTCTAAAGGTGACGAGCTCTATTGTAGTGCCGCTCAGATTTTTTGGATTTTTCAAAAATCCTGAGCGGAACTGTATTGTAACGGGCAGGGCGTATCAATTAATATCAGCTGAGCGTCCTGCTCGTCTCGTACTTTATTATCATAAAAACACGTTCGTTGACAGTGCGTTACTCTTTCCTATAAAGAGTACAAGAAAATTGCTAAATGAACTTCTTTGGAAGTTAATATGGTAATTTTAATACAATATGAGAATATTCATGAATAAATAAATTAAACCCTGGCAAATGATAAAAAGTATGCCTCTGAAAGTTGAAGAGACTAATTTGAATGGAATTTTGCTTGTGCTGCTGAATAAAAGCGATCTAATATCGATAAAGTTTCGAACATAATCGAACAGCGAATTGAAAGCGAACAGTTAAATGGCGCGACATTGAATTGCGTCTCTGAGAGAAAATTTTGAATTAATTCTATAAATAATAAGCAAATTTAAAATTGGACGACGTTGTATTAAGAAAAAAAAGAATAAGTTTATTATAATTAATATTTTTAATACTCCCATGAATCAGATAGATTCATTAACTCAATATAACATTAAATATATCGTTTTCGCAAAAGACGATATCTAAAACGCTAAGGAAATTATCATAAAAAAATTGGTAACACAAGAAAACCATTGGCGAATCCCTATTCAATCTACTGCTTATGGAATATCTTTTTTAAGAAATAAACTACATTAAAATTCAAGTATTAATCTTGTGTCAAATACAAGTCAAATAGCACTTCTGATCTGTTACTTAATTGTAATTAATATCTAAAACTTAGATTATTTGAGATAGTTTAGAGATTGGTATCCACTGCGCTCCAATCAGACACCGCAGGCGTAATCGCAAAATGCGGCTACTTTTACTATGGCTAAATAGGCGTACTCGAGCCAGTCTCGAATAATGTGTGTTGACGTGCGACATTTTCTGTTAAACTTTGCTAATAATTGATACTAAAAATAATATTATAAGAAATAAGAAAGACACTGGGATCACATATCACCAGTAAGTATTTTGTGTTTTAATAATTTCAATGTAAAATAACACGAAGCGTATGTAACAAAATTTGAACGATGCCATTGAGTGTCAAGATGCCACGCACACAAGCATCTAATTGTTGTCGCAATAAAGAAGTTGTATTGTTCTTAGGTAGTGTGGTATCTGGTAGTTGTAGCGCAGCGGAGACCAATCCTTAATCTAAGATCTCAAATAATTTAATATGTGTTCTTATTATTATATCTTTGGCATTATAAACAAAATAAATATATTTGGAGCTTTACAATTACTTTGCAACATGTTAGTACTTATGTAAAATGTAAGTTATTAAATTTAAAGGCTCACGTGAGTTTTCCTAAACCTGTTTTTGTGTACAAAAGATTCAAGTATCCTAATAATAAGGTTTCCACATAAGTGTACTTAATGGAGTACCTTCAAAACAAACTTGATATTAGGCCTACAGAAAATGTAGTACTTTAGAGATGTTACCCAGAAAATAGGATTACTTTTGCTGCCATAAGATCTTATCTATGGAATTGAATGTAAGTCATATAGATTAATATCTACATTGAAAATTTTATTATAGCTTTTCAAAAGAGTGTTCATTCATGACAGTACATTGCTGCATCCGATAGAACCACTGAGAAGTGCTCTTTGCTTTCTCGTTCTTTGGCGTCTTTTCGACTGCCTTTTGCCTCAGCGTCTATAGACCGCTTTCCTCTCAGTTTTTCTTTTATTTAAGGGAATAAATAAGAATCACTAGGTGTGAGGACGGGGCTATACGGGTGACCCAATAATTCCACGAGTAACGTCGCCAAATAGGCGAGCGTTCGATCGTTCGCCAGGCGGTCTGCGACGAGGCGGTGTCGTAGTGAAAAAGGATCCTACCGCTGCGAGATCGTTTCTTCCGAACGTTTACCAAGACAAGTGGCAAACAATTGTAAGTATGCCACTCTACAGTAACTGATTTTCGATCCTCTGCAATAAGTGTCGCGTAATGACCTGTTCTTCCGAAGAACGAGGTCAGTTTCCTTCACCCACGCCTCAGGTGGCCCTCATTACGAGTATACTTTATTCGAGCATGCTACGAAGGCTTAGTAAAGTATCGAATACGCTACTATGTAGCAACATCTCGTTAGTTGCGTTAGTAATGAGCCATTAGTCTTACTCTGAGACTGACGTCAGCACTATTAATATCTTCTTTACGGATTTTGCCTGCAAATATTGGTTAAGTTTGTTTAAGCTGAAATTATTTAACTATAAGGCATAACAATCAATTATAGGTAGCCAACAATACGTATTACTAAGTATGGTAGTTAACTTGGTTCAATGACTTGTGGAATTTATAATGTACTGTAGGTTGCGGTATTAAGTTAAGGCGTGAAGAAAAGGATTGATTAAAGGAACAAGTGCACTCACCTGAAATATTACAGGGGTTGCAGATGGTATGCTCGTGCGCAGATGAAGCTTCAACCGTCTCTTGTCCACACTTCGCAATACTATAGGTAGTATATACTATAAATGGCTATAAACTAGTCGAATCACCACTACATGGGGCACACTAAAAGTTTTGCACTTCTAGCTAATCGGAACTATTTGAATTTCGAATGTTATATTTTTTGCAACGTTGCAACCTTTTTAGTAATAAAAAAATAATTGGCGGGAAATCATTTTGTCAATTGTTTTATATCACACATTAAAGTTCTACGTACGCAACGAAAATGTAATTAAGTTGAAAAGAATTTAGAGCGCTGATTTTTTATGATTTTAAAAGTTCTTTCTCTCCGCAAGACTGTGCCGGTCGTCTTCAAAATGCTTTTAGTAGAGAAGCACCTTGTTTGAGCACCGTGAGGCGATGGTTTGCTGAATTTGAGAGAGGTCGGGTTTCTTTACATGATGAATTTCGTGAAGGGCGGCCTTCAACTGCCGTCATCGAAAATAATGTGGCTACTGTTAAGCGGCTTATTGAAGAAAACCGCTTTACCTATGAGACAAATCGAGGACTATTGGAGATTGGTATGAGCCAAATTCAGAAAATTTTACACGAAGAATTGAAAGTTCGGAAACTTTGTTGTCGTTGGATCCCTGATGAACTGACGGCGGAGTAGAAGCGGGCTCGCGTGGAATGGTGCTCACAGATGCTAATGAAGTACGACCACGGACATTCTAATGCTGTTTGTGAAATTGTATCAGGAGACGAAACGTGGATTTATTGTTATGAACCCGAAAAAAAAACAGCAACAACTTGAGAACAGGCCAACAAAAGTGAGGCAGGCGAGAAACGTTGGTAAAAAAATAATCGAAATTTTTTTTCAGCTACGGTTCCCTGCACAATTCCACTTGAAGATCAAAAGAATGTTAATGCCGAGTGGTATTCTACCGTTTATTTATCCAGGGTGCTAAAAAAAGTTCGCGAAGGACGACCGAAAAGCCGCGTTCTCCTACATCATTACAACGCTTCTTCACATAGGGCCAACAAAACTAAGTCATTTTTAGCTTCCAAAAAAGTACAACTCGTCACCCATCCTGCACATAGCCCAGACCTAAGACCCTGTGAGTTCTGTATTTTTCTCAAAATCAAAGATTTGGTGAGATGTTTCACTTTTTTTTAACAAACAGCATACAAGAAAATACATGTGCTTAACTTAGTCTAATTATTACATGCGCCTATTAAGTTTTCACGAATTACATGATTTATTAAATTCTGCGGGTATATTAATTACTAATATTTATTGAGTTAAAATAAAGTACACGCCAAAACAAAAACTGAAAATAAATAATATGTTACAAATGCACAGATACTCTAATGTTCACCTATATTTAATAAAATTGATTTAAATTTACTCATTTTATGCCAAAAGTGTGCTCAATCTCCATACTTTATTTTGTATAAATCACAAGCTCTTATTAAAAATCTGTTACTACCATATCTAGTATTAACTTTTGGCAAAGCAAAAGCTTTTACGCGTAAAAACGCGTAGACAGTCTGGGTACATAGTATGTAATTTTGCTTGACATGTGAATGTGTGACGGTGAGTCAATTAAACTGTTAACAATTTTATACAGAAATATTTGATCTTTTTGTTCCCTTCGGAGTTCCAGAGAAACTAATTTTGTTTTACCAATTCTGAAGAGGCAGTGATAGCAATCAGCACGTAAAAATATGCCTTCAGATCTGTGGTCCTCCTGTTTTGAAAAATGGTTCGATCGCATGAATAAATGTTTAAAATGTACAGGAGAGTATTTTGAACAGCAATAAACATAATATTTTGGTAAACTTTTAGTGTGACCTACGTACTATATTCTCGTACGAACTCGATATAAATATAATAAAGTGCGCTTGCGGGAAATGGAATATGAATGGATAGGACTCTAAATTAATTGGTGCGATTAAAGAAATACGTATTGTTCTGCTGTAGAAATATTCAACAAGAAAGAATGAAGATAGATTTCAGAGCTACATCAAAACCAATGGTGGACTTCATATCGCTATTAAACATTTAATGAATGAACAATGAAAATATTTCATTTTCATTCGAGTAAATTGGGCTGAAAAGTGAAAACTCTAATTACGGAAAAACGACGCATAATAACCAACCGTGACCTGGACAATATGAAGATTAAAACAAGATTAAAGTGAATAGGCTCTCTTTGTACCATCTCAATGAATGGCTTTCCGTAAACAATGATGAGGAGTTTTTCTTTTACTGCTGTATCGAACTCGTCGACCTATAAAGATAATTGAAACCGATTTTGTACTGATTCATGCTTTATTGAATTTCTAGTACTAAACTTTTTTATTAACAAGTTCTCAATAATAAAGTCTTAAATACTATGTTGATAATATATAACTCTAGTTATCACGGTGTTATAAAAGTTAGTTAAAATATGAATAATGTTATTCCAAATCGTATTAATATTATAAATGACCCCAGTATCAGCTTGATCCATTTGACGGCGTGCAACGCAGAGCAGCTCGAATTGTCGGGAACCCAGTGCTCTGTGAACGGCTGGATCACTTGGCGTTGCGTAGAGACATCGCTTCATTGTGTGTCCTCTACCACAATTATCATGGGGAGTGTTCCGAAGAGCTATTTCAGCTGATTCTTGCCGCCGAATTCCACCTTCGCACGACACGCCACAAGTTAGGATATCATCTCCACCATCTGGATGTGTGGCGGTCCTCCACAGTGCGGTTTTCAAGGAGCTTTCTTCCACGTACTACAAAGCTGTGGAATGAAGTTCCTTGTGCGGTGTTTCCGGGATGATATGACATGGGTATCATCAAAAAAAGCGCGTACACCTTCCTTAAAGGCCGGCAACGCTCCTGTGATTCTCTGGTGTTGCAAGAGAATGCGGGCGGCGGTGATCACTTAACACCAGGTGACCCGTACGCTCGTTTGTCCTCCTTTTCCACAAAAAATGACATTATTTACAGTAGAATACATATTTATAGTTTCTATTGCAATATTAAATGTTAGAACAGCACTTTGATATTGCATTCCTTGACGCAAATGTGAACTGCTGCAACACTTTCTTGTTATAGATATACTTGTCAGATCATGAAACTGATGTGTACACTATTTCTTATGTAAATACATTCCAGAGATTTATGTAGGGGTCAAAAAGAGAATGTGTCTTGAAAGGCATAAAGTAAGACTTCTTAAAGTCTTCGGTTTGATAATGGATAGTGAGTATTATTTACGTAGCAGTTACGTTTTTGTAAACTTAGAATTAAAAGAAAACGTTTCTTCAGTGATTAAACTCAAATAAATAAGTCCCTTCCCACGTTTGTCCTGCGATGTCTGAGGCAATAAAAATATTTTATGTCTTGTTTCAATATAAATATCACTAAATACCGCTGTGGAGAAATAATGTATGTATTGTTTGTCCGGTGTCCTGTACGACTGTATGATAAATCACTCACAATTTATTGGCACACGAAGAAATTCAATTACAAAGCTGAATTTGATAGAGGCCACAATTCTGGTACTGTGCTCTTGTAAATAGTTCCTCGGACGTTGATAGCAGTCTTGGTAATATATTACTTAACAAAAGTATGATACTCGTAGATAAGAAATAAAAAAGATCTAATTTTTTCAAAGAAAATTTTACCCACCCATTCCACTGATTCTTAATAATAATAATACCTATATGTTAGGCCATGAATGAGTTAAAGATATATAGCTTGGCAAGTGATATATATCTTTTAGGTCGACATTATTGTCGCCACATAGTTTTAGCAGGTTTCCACTTAGACCACACGGTATGGCAGAGAGCTAGCCTCACTTCGAGCATCGGCCTGTGTCGCATATTACAAGCCTTCTCGCGTCTACAATGCGGTTAATGGCTACTTAGCTTAAATACTTCACTAAACCACTTCTATTTTACTGCGAGTTAATACTAATTTTCAAGACTGTATTTTTCATTGAATATTAATTTGTAACATTACGAATTTATAGAAGTTTTAACAGCTTTGTTGTTTGTTTTAATAGATAAAAAACACCAGGTTTACAATCCATTTACAGTGTCACCAACTTATCTGTGAACTGAAGGGTGTCGGCAAGATCGTTTCAGTGATGCTTATTAATTACAATATGCACAAAAGTAGGCATATTAAACGCTTAAAATTCAGAAGTATCGTAATAAAATACACGGAACACTCGAATGTAGTAGACATGGCGAACGTAGTTCCTATTTTTGCCACTTCACAGATAAGTTGGTTTTACTATATGTACAATGAAAAAAAAGGACACAATATTGACTGATACGAAAATCAAACTTTTTAGTTTTCCATTGTTTTTTGAGCTTGACAGCTAAAACTACAAAACACCCAACGAAAAGGGAACATTTTCAATAACACGAAAGAGAGTCTGAAAACATAGCGGAACAATAACAAGCGCTGCTAAATTAACACGAGGATAAATGTTATTTGGTAGGCACATTGATATCTTACCTAATAAAATATTAAATGGCCGTTTTGCACTGATAAATTAAAACAAGTTTTTCTCCATGGTAAAACATATTCACTTATCGATGTGAAATAGGTCTTGTTATCTTTGGGTGGTTGAAATGTCACTTTACAGAAAGGTCATCTATCCTTCTGCGGTAAGACTCTTGAGGGTCCTGTACGGGACCTGCCTCTGTGAAGACATTTATATCGCCTCAAAATAAGAAAAATTTGTTAACTATTTAAATAACTCCAAATCGTCCAAATCGCGAATGGTAGTCAGTTGGGGCCGGGTCTGGCGAGGACAGGGGATTTCGGAGTGTTTCTAAGTGTAGCTTATGTGGTGTTAAAAGGTTTTCTCGAATATTGTCCGGTCTTGCGTCATCATGATTCAATAATGATGAAGATCGGTTAGCAGATTAGGGCTGCCTCACTGTGAGCTTCGCCATTTTTGATTCAGTACAATAAACATTTTCTGCTATTCAATTAATTCAAATAAAATCAAATATTATTTTAAAATGATAACCCTCACATCTAGGAATAATACACAAATAAAATTTCAAAAACAAAACATTTGAGAGTTGAACAAAGCATACAAGATTATATGACGGTACGTCACTCGAACGGTTAGCTCAGTTAGTTAGTGCACCGGCAGGGAACGCCGGAGGTCGTGGGTTCGATTCCCGCATCGTTCATAAAATTTTGTTTTTAGAAAATTTTATTTGTGTATTTTCTGCCATTGCTTTACGTGATCTGAGAACTCTGTAGTAATAAACCGTAAGTTTTGGTAGTTACCGAACAGATATCAACACTTTTCTATGTATAAGCTTCCCTTAACGGCGTTTTGTTGCGGCGTATTATCTGGAGTCAATCATGGCGCTGTTTGTTATCTTATATCTTCTCTTCATCAAACGTCAGGATTACTTGAAAATCCCTTCATTTAGTGCTGGTTCGAGAAATGAAGGCAAGGCTCGTTAATCACGGGGCATCCATTTGTAGTTTTTTTTTGTGAAAATAAGGGACGAGACGAGCAGGACGTTCAGAGAAACTACTAAACAAGATTCTTGAAAAACCCCAAAAATTTTGAGCAGCCCTACAACTGCGCTCGTCACCTTGAGACATAAGATGTTAAGACCGAAACACAATGCTTACACATTACTGCTTCACGGCAAAAATAGGTAGCTTTTTAATAATCTGATGCAAATGGTTTAATATTGGTGGGTATGCTATCAATTAAGGTTGTAAGTTACGAATGAAATGTTGTGCAAAAACCATATTGATTATGAGCTTAATTGTCATACAGTACCAATTACTTGACAATACTTTTGACATCAGCTTAATCTATGATGGCCTAATCAGAGTTCCAGAAATCTAAAATAGACTTAACATACAATAGTCGCAGTAAATTTGACAGCTCTCTTAGTTTACATAGGTACTAGTAGCTGTTTCACCTGATTCCTGCCGCCGGATTCCACCTTCGCACGACACGCCACAAGTAAGGATATCATCCCCATTATCTGGATGTGTGGCGGTCCTCCACAGTGTGGTTTTCCACAGGAGCTTTCTTCCACGTACAACAAAGCCGGCATGAGCTTCCTTGTGTGGTGTTTCCGGGACGATACTACATGGGTAAACCCTCCTTAAAGGCCGGCAACGCTTCTGTGATTCCTCTGGTGATCACTTAACACCAGATGACCTATATATTGTTTGTCCTTTTTTCCCCAATCGATTCTAGGATGAGATTTGACACTAGACTAGTTCATTTTTGCGTTGAATTGCCGTTGGAATCTGGGGGTAAGAATCACTAAAAATCTATTTTTGCATCACTTACAACGAGGGGGTAAATACAGTAATGAGAATATTATCATCATATACCTTAATTGAGTGTTGTAGTTCTGAAGATTATATTAGTGCATTAGACAAAGTTAGCAGCTAGCTGGAGCAACACCATACGTGTGTCATTGAATTAAATTTACTGGAAGTGATTTTTTTAAGAATTTTATATTTACAAACAAAACTTAAATGCTTTTTGAAGTACATACCGTGGGATTCAGCACTTAGTTTATTTGTGGACAGTGCGGGATACGAATCCACACATCTGTTGATTTGCCTCCAACGCTCTAAGAGGAAGAAAGATTCTATAGGACAATAAATATAATATTTGTAAAACTTTAAAAAAATAGTTTTTCAAAAAAATTATGTTAATGCATTTAATTAACCATTTTTACAATAATAACCTCATGCATAGTAAACAATATGGTTTTACTCAAGGTCTTTCAACCACAGATGCTAGTATTGAGTTAATAGGAAATATTTTGGATGCTTGGGAGGATTCATGTGATGCGTTGGGAGTGTTTTGTGATTTATCCAAGGCATTCGACTGCGTCCATCGTGAAACCTTACTTCAAAAATTTCACCACTATGGGGAGATGTTTCACTAGATTTAATAAAATCGTACTTGTATAATAGGATTCAAAGAGTAGACATTAATGGAAAAAGATCAACTGGCTCTATCATATCGATGGGTGTACCGCAGGGCTCAATCTTGGGTCCTTTTTTGTTCCTGGTTTACGTCAATGATTTACCATACCTTATTCAAAATAAACATGATATTATACTGTTAGCTGACGATACATCTTTGTTATTTTAAATAAAACGCCAGCAAAAAAAAATCTGTCAGGTTGACGACGACATTGCTGAAGTAGTAAATTGGTTTAATGTTAATAACTTACTTTTAAACGAAAGGAAAACAAAATGTGTAAGGTTAACACTTCCAAATATAAAGCACCAACCAACACCTATAAAAATTAATAATGGCAAACTTGATGTAGTAGAAACGACAACGTTCCTAGGCATTACATTAGACTTTAAGCTGCAATGGGGTGCTCACATAAAAAACTTATGAAATCGACTTAGCTCTGCAGTTTTTGCGATAAAAAAAATTAGGCAGCTGACAGATGTTGAAACGGCTAGACTTGTATATTTCAGCTACTTTCATAGTGTCATGTCTTACGGAATTATATTGTGGGGTAGGGCTGCAGATATTGAAAACATATTTGTGCTGTAGAAAAGATGCGATGATATAAAATATACAAATAATATAATTAATATATATATATGACTTTATTTTGACTTTGACTTAATGAGAGAAAAATATTACTTTTTTTCAAAACTAGATAATATTATGTTCCAAACATGAATGAAGTAGGATTTTTAAAAGCACAGAATTTTTCATGATGAAAAAAAAAAAATCTGAATGAGACTTTATTTTAATTTATTATGTCAAACTAGCTCTCAATACTGAGTAATTATTTTGGAATAAAACTTACGTCATTGTGTAAGGAATTAAATTTTCGAGAGTTTTATTCACCATAATAACTGTGCTCGATTGCTTAATGAAATTTCGCGATTATCTTTTGAATTTTTTATGGTCTTCTTTTAATGGGTGCAAACGATAATTTTGATTGCATCTGTTTGATAAGATATCTTATAGCTATTGGCACTATAATATTTTATAACAATTTCTGTCTCATCTAGTTTAAGTATATCCGTTAATGTTTGTCTATGTGCAACGACCAAGTTGTAGTCACGTGCGCTACGCTTATCGCGGACACGTTCAGAGCTTGCAATAAAAACTCTAAAATGAAATATATAATGCAAGCAGCTTCTGCTACTCCCTGCACATTACAGCGAACAATCGGATGTATCTTGCAATAAAACGATTTTATTAACAACGAAGATGTCGATTGTTGGCATACAAAGACCAATTAATATGGCAGAAGTTAAGCTAAAGCGTATATATTATATAGTTTGAGTAGCGACTATTTTTACACGCTTCTTGTTAGCCTCACCTGTATGTATCTTTGTTTGTAACGTACTCATTTAGTCACGATTTTGACCCACTTAAAACGGCCAGATTTCGTTAAAACTTCGTAGAACTATCAAGGACCGATGACAATACATCAATTTGATAAAATTAAGCCATATTTAAGTTGCAAAATAAGATTTTTGTTAATTTAAATAATTTTCAACTCTCGTTTTTAGTTCGGATTTCTATAAAAAGCGTGTGTTTTTAGTTTTATAATCTTTATTTCTGATAGAAATTGAATGGAATTAAGTTTGTGTCACGCTATTTGCCACTACTATAATGTGTGTAAATCAGGGTTTTCAAACATCGAAATTCTTAACAGCACCGCAATTGCGATCGTCATCCTGAAAATAAGATGTTATGTCACATTAGCCCAGCTATTTCACTAACCATGGTGCTTTGCAAACTTTATTCTTATAATATTTGCACTAACTGTAACGACACGCACCACGTGGATCATTTTCCTAGTATTATTAGATGTTAAAAAACGATTTTGAGGAGAAATTTGTTAGAATAAAGCTGTCACATTTCATGGCAATACGGCATTACTTACTCCCCACAAGATAGACTGATGATCTGATCAAGATCGCTGGAATACGTTGGCTTATCCAACAGCAGCAGCGCAGGACCGATCGTGGTGGAAATGTTTGGGGAGGCCTTTGTCCAGCAGTAGACGTCTTCCGGCTGATGATGATGATGACATTACTAATAGACAATATACTTGATATTTATTTTGCAGTACTATGTGTTTACATGAATATTAAAAAGTAATAAAGTACCTCATACTTAGCCGCCCTTTACAGGCGGTCAGAAGGACAGAGAGATGGGCACCAAACTAGTCAGGTGCGGATTCTTTTAAGTCATGTGAGAACAGAACAAAAAATATTATTTGAAAGAAAGAAAGAAAAATTTTCATTTATACACACACAAATAACAAAAAATGAAACAACATAAAAATATAAAAAAGTGTGGTGTTAAAAGAAGGAGCCACTTACCATGTGTTCCAACGCTGATCTTCTGTGGCCCCCGCGTGATACATGACTTCAAGGGGTGTCCCCCTAGCCTGAATAAAATTGACTTTACTAATTAACATAAAAAACAATTACTACTAGACTTAAAAACTACAACAAAACATACAGATTATCAACAAAATCAGAGTTATAACAAATAAACGAAAAAAAAACCAAACGTTTGTATATTGCTACACGATTTATGAAGTTTAGAATATACTTACAAAACTGTCCGTCGATTTCCATATTGTAAAATATAAATAATATAATGTCATATCACTGTATAGGTGTCGTGTTTCATTCAGTCACGGTACGATAGAGCTAGGATCCTAGGGTTCAGGTAAGATATATGGTGTGTTTGAATCGTTCTGACAGCTGAGGTATATCATGAGCTCAGAATAATATAGCTTCTGCTGTTACGAGAGTTCTGTACAATTACATATTAAAGATGAAGTAAGTATCAGAAACATTGAATATAACAAAAATATTGTGATTTTTTTAAATGAAAATAAGGGATGAGACGAGCACGACGTTCAGATGATGGTAATTGATACGTCCTCCCCACAATGCGAAGCTGCTCAAGATTATTGAAAACACAAAAATTCTGAGCGGCACTACAACTGCGCTCGCCGCCTTGAGACATAAGATGTCGAGTCTCATTTGTAATTTCGGTAAGTAAGTAACTTTCAGTAATGTCACTAGCTACGGCGCCCTTCAGACCGAAACAAAGTAATGCTTACAGATTACAGCTGCACGGCAGAAACAGACGCCGTTGTGATACCCATAATCTAGCCGGCATTCGGTGCAAAGGAGCCTATGGAGGAGTATTTTTTTTAGTAAATTATAATTATGGTAGGTAATTTAAAAATAACTATCGTTTAAGAAATTAATAATTATCTTGCAATAGATATCCATACTGCGGTAATGATAATTGCGGTGGCTATTTTGTATTTCAATAATAATCACAATTTCGTTCTCTTCAACCCCGAGAACCTTGAAAACGATATTAATCTTAGATTAAAAGTTATGCCAAATTCGTACTTTACTGCCCCGACAACCTTGGAACGGTATTTAAAACGTGAAAAAATAATTTCAAGTATCCCAAATTAATTCTTTTCTTCCCAAAGAACACGATATATAATTATATTCTTGAAATTAAATCTTGCGCGGCAACCATCTTGGATTTCAAAATAAACCCTATATTCGTTCTCTGCCAACAGAAATTTATGTCCATATTATTGCTAAATGTTAATTGTAATATTAGAAGGTATTTAAGGCGGCGGCCATCATTTATTTCGCGAATATTCCCAAATGCGTTGTACGCCATTCGAGCTAGAATTTGTCTGATTCGAATGATTCTATTTCTTTCCATAGCTTTTATTTCGCTGTCATTCGATATAAGTATACCCGAATTTAAAATTCGTACCGCTGTCTCTCGAAAACAATTTTTTTTTAAGTAAGTACCTACCTTTTTTATTTTAACATGTAGGTACGCAAAATTTCATAATGATCTCTATTAGATATGGCGTGAAAGCATAACAAACATTTTGGTAGTTTTCCAATTACAGAGTAGTGCGACTCAGTGCCGCACAATGCCGAATTGTGCTGATGCTAATGTTAACTAATGTAACAATAATTCTATTGGTAACGAAATCGGTTCCGTAGATCCTGAAGTTACTCCCTACAAGTTAACTTTAACAAAGTTTACCTTTTTATAATATTATTATAGATATTATAATCTGCGAAATAATAATATCTATTTGATTCCAGCGGCCAAATTCCACCACCGGACATTACGTGCAAAGTACCATCCGCATCAGGTAGACGTCTGGCATTCCACAACCGCGCGTTTTGTTAGAAATTTCTTGCCTCGCACAGGCACTTTGTGGAATCAACTACCGGCTGCGGTCTTCCCGAGCTTCTTTGGTTTGGTGATCCATGACAAAGTAACGGAACTCTTCAATTCTTAGAAGCAAAATATTAACGATACTAGGCCAAATGATATCAAAACATGATGAGCGTGAAATTTTAAGATGCGCGCGCATCACTTTAACTCAAAAGTAACAGGGTGAAGTTGGTTCCTAGAATTTTCTGACGTTTGCGACATTCGTTATTTTTTTTGGTCCATTATTAGGACAGGCAAAGTTCAAACCCATTCAGCCGTATTCCTTATTTAATAATAAAGTGTCAAGGCCATTTTTGCAAGTTTTTTACTATATTGTTCTTTCCACAAACATAGAATAGCTGGAGGAATAAATAAATTTAAGAAGTTTTGTTTTGTTACCCCAAAGAAGTATAACTTCTTGTGTGTATACAATTTAGTACATCGAACTTTTTTATGCTATCTGGATACTTTGGGTTACCTACCTACGTCGTAATGGTCAAGTAATTTTCGTAGTCAAATATGATGGTCAATGGAAATCCTTAACGACTTACAGTAAGGGTCTGTGGCAGAATTTCTAACTGTCCTTAATAAAATTGCAATGCTAGCCCAGTCATATTAGGTAAAAAAAGGGGTCAACCTCGGAATGAAAGATAATAAGCTGCAAATTGGTATGAACCTTTGTTTTGTCATTCTAAATGTTGTCTCAAAAGTCACAATCGTTATCGTGTCCGCGTCTCAAGATATTCAAGGTCAAAGGTCACAAAAATCGGTTTTTCGCGAATATCTGGCTTCCTATCGGTTAAATGAGATTTGCATTTATTATAAAAGTTGTAGGCTATAAAATTCCCTACAACTTTTGTTTAAACTTTTTTTTCATACGACCAACCGTTTTGAAGGTAGAGCGCGAAGTGCACATCGTACAGTCATATACGGCCTAATGCAAGGTCAAGCGTGAGTTATGGTTATCAGTACGTTATAAAGTCAATTATTTACTTGGAAATTATAATTATTAAACAATGCCTATTATTTATGTACTAACTATTAATTATTTATATTTAATTAAAGTAAGTAACTTGATTATTTATATATAATTATTCATATTTAACTATTTAAGTATAAAATATTATTAATTCTGGATTATATATTTTAGTTTTATTTTAAGTTAACACGACATTATATATCTTTTCTTTAAAACGCGTAAATTTCTCAATACTTATATACCTGGAAATACTTGTCCCTACCCTATGCCCTTTTCTATTCATTGCCGGGACAGATGTTCTATAGTATTCAAGGCCACTCTCTCCACTTTGTATGAGTCAAGATTATTCGTTAGTTTGAAATTGTACCGTTGCAACTACGGACGTACGGTTTTAAGAGCTATGGCTGATTTGTGTTTTATATGTGATAAGAAACTTTCAGAAGGTGTTTCTGTGAATGTCGTACGTGGTTTACAAACTTTAAAAACTGCAAGTATTGAAAGAAATGATGGACATATAGACTATTTAAATACTTTAAGTTCTGTAAATGTGCATTCCGAGTGTCGAAAAGTGTACACGAGTAAAAATGTTATTATTGCATCAAAACAACGCACAGATGAGAGTGAACCTTCAACGTCAAGTGCACCTCGTAAAAAACGAAATGAAGTCTTTGATTTTGGAAAGTTATGCTTATTTTGTGGCCAGGAAGCTGATGAAATAGCAGAAAAGAAAAAAAAATTAAAGTATAGACGGACAATAAGTAATGTAAGTACTCTTGCATTCAAAGACAACGTAATTAAGAGAGCAGAAGAACGAAACGATTCCTTAGGAGAATTAGTAAAGGAACGTATATATTACGAGTATGATTTGATCGCTGCTGAAGCAAAGTATCATACTATTTGCTATACCAACTTTTTAACCCGAGTACCATCTGCAGATAAAAAGCCTCGCCAAGATGATCAAGTCACTCAAGCAATGAAGGAGATTTTTTATTATATAGAAAATAATGAAGATTCTCAATTTACTTTGAAAGAACTTAAAGATGCCCCTACGGAATACATACCTGACGATAAGACAATTATTACAAAATTACAACAAAAGTATTTAACTGATATAATAATCACAAAAAAAATTGGATCATTTACAATTATATCTTTCCGTGATACACAGCTTAACGTATTATCAAAAGCTTGGTACGAAAATAAAAAAAGTACTCCTGTAGAAGAACGTCTACGGATTGTAGAAGCTGCTGCGGCTATTGTTAGGGAAGACATCAGATCATCTGTAGTTGAAACAAAAACGTATCCACCTCCGAATAAAATGCTAGATTGTATTAATGAAGAAATACCAAAAACATTATCACATTTTTTGGAAGAAATGATATTAAAAAATAGAAAAGGACAAGTAGATCATTTAAAAACGAAATGCACATCTATTAGCCACGCAATAATGGCTTCGATACGAGAACGTTCATTTTCATCACAGCTACTGTTGGGCCTTTCCGTATTTCTTCACAGAAGATATGGGTCTAAAAAATTGTTGGATGTTTTATCATCTTTAGGATTTGCTGCATCATATAGTAATACCATACAATATGAAGTTTCATCAGTTTACCATCCACAACCTCGTATTTTACCATCAGAGTCTGGTGCGTTGGTACAATATGTTGGAGACAATGCAGATATTAATGTCAGTACTCTTGACGGTAATAATACTCTTCACGTTATGGGAATGATAAAAATAATTACTCCGAAAGATGCTGTAATTTATGATGATCGCATAAAAAAATGTACAACTAAACCGAGTGCAAAAGAGTTAGCAGCAATATCACATGTATCTTTTTTAGCATATGAAAAGCCAGTTGTACCTGGGTACAGCAAGATTCAAGTCCAAAATCTACATGATGATCAAGTACTGATTGAAAAAAAATTTAATGCAGTTGATTTGTTGTGGTTATACGGAAAATGGAAGAATCTTTCACCGTTGCCAGGGTGGAATGGCTATCTTCAACAACTTACGAAAAATAATCAAAATTTTTCAACTTCTCAGGTTATATTTCTACCTTTCATTGATCATCCTGCCAGTAATTTAGACACAATTTATACAACTTTACATAGTGCTATAAATATTGCCAAGTCACATCAACAAAAAACGTGCATAATTACATTTGATCAGCCCCTGTACTCAAAAGCACGTGAAATGGTTGCTGCGTCAGATGCAAACTCAGACTTGTCTAAAACAGTTGTCAAACTTGGAGGATTTCATATGCTCATGTCTTTTCTTGGATGCATAGGACATGTAATGGACGGTAGTGGTCTCAAGGAAGCTTTAAGTAAAATATATGCTACAAATTCGGTCGGCAAAATGTTGAATGGTCACGCTTATGCAAGAAGTATCAGAGGCCATATATTATTACGACTTGCATTATCAATAAAGATTTTTGAAGAGATGAAAATTGAAAATTGTGTGTTAGATGAGTTCATTGAACAGATAACTAGTCGCGATGTTTCCTACGAAGATGTTGAAGGATGTACGAGCAGCTCCAACTCGTTAATTGATCAATTTCAGGATAAACTAAAAGAATTAAAAGCTCGAGGTCCCACGGCACAGTTATGGGTGCAATATTTTGAAATGGTTTCAATAGCCCTAGATTTCATTCGCGCTGAAAGGCTGGGACTTTTTCAAGAACATTTGGATGCAGTGCGAAAAATGCTGCCCTATTTTCATGCTGGTGGTCATTTCCTATATGCGAAATCAGCTCATTTGTATCTTCAAGATATGTTAAAACTTGAGGAGACAATGGATCAACAGGCTTTTGAGAACTTTAAAAACGGATTCTTTACTGTAAAACGAACAGAAAAATTCAATTCTGGTACATGGACAGACATGGTAATCGAGCAAAGTCTGATGAAATCTATGAAGACAGAAGGAGGAGTATCTCGAGGCCGAAGTACACAAGAAAGTGTTCTATGTAAGTGGGTATATGCTATGTATGCCACGAATACAATTTGTGAAGAAATTGAACGGTTTTGTAACATTTCTTTAGATTCTGTGGACCAACATGTTGATGCTAGAGATTCACGAATAAAAAGGGATGATACTGATGTAAATGAACTGGTTGGTTGGTTTACGCGTCATAATCCCTTTCCAAATACGAATCAGTTGGTATCCTTAGCTTCAGGAATCGTTGGAAATGACCAAATTAATTGTCACCGAGCCCATGAAATCGGATTGCAATCTATGGTAAAGATAACTGGTTTGAACTTCAACGAAATAAAGTTAAAACGCGTCGATAAGGTTTTACCGCTTTCAGCCATTAACAAATCTGTCAAAATTAATGATTGTAAAGTTTCTATGGGTCCAATGTTACTTTTCCAGAGAATAACTGTAAGCAAAAAATTTGAAAGTAATTTACAAGAATATCTTCAGTATGAACTAAGCCCGTATCCGACATCTTTATTTGATAGTAATGGCATGAGAAAAACCACGAAAGCAACATTATATGACAATATGATGCCTGTCATTATCGATCTTGATGAAAATAATGTAACATACATCATCGATGGTGGATTTCTTCTGCATCGCGTCGTATGGAGCAAAGACGATACTTTCTCTATTATTTTAAATAAGTACATTAAATATTTACAAACACATTATGGCTCAGCAATTGTTGTTGTATTTGACGGATATTCGGACTATAGTAAAAATATTAAAGCACTGGAACAACGAAGAAGAACTGCTGCACTTTCAAAATCATATGAAGTTTGTTTTGACGAAACAATGGTTGTGCCAATCAGTCAAGAAAAATTTTTATCAAATCGGTCTAATAAAAAAAAATTTATCGACATGCTTGTTGAAAAATTTAAAACTGTTAATATCACAACAAAACAAGCCAAAGATGATGCTGATGTTCTCATCATTGACACAGCTATTGCCTTATCAGAACATCAAAAGACTGCTGTCATCATAGGAGAAGATATCGATTTGCTCGTTATTTTAATTGGACGTACTCAGTCACATCATCAGGAAATTTTTTTGAAAAAAGTTGGCAAAGGCAATGTCAAAACACAAATATATTCTACTAAAAGTTTTGACCAATATCCTCGTACTAAAAAGCACATTTTATTTTTACACGCATTCAGTGGCTGTGACACGACTTCTGCGCTATTTAAAAAAGGAAAAAAAACTGTTACTAGAGCATTGGAAAAAATTCCTGATTTAGATAAACTGGTGGAAGTATTTCAACAAGAAAACTGCCCAAAACAAACATTATTAGAAAATGGAGTGCGCATCTTGTTGGCATTATATAATGCTCCAAAATCTGAGGACAACATTGATCATTTCCGCTACACGCAATTCATCAAATTTACAAAACTAAATAAACCTGTACAACTGTCAACACTTCCACCAACAAGTGTAGCAGCTCATCAACACATAAAACGTGTCTACTACCAGATTCAAACGTGGTTAGGGAAGGACTTAGAACCTCAAGAATGGGGCTGGATGCTTGAAAATGAAATCCTGGAGCCCATACGAACGTTATTACCTCCAGCACCAGCCGAACTACTAAACGTAATATTTTGCAATTGCAAAAATGGTTGTGGTTCCCGCTGTGGATGCAGAAAATCAGGGCTACAATGTTCTTTAGCTTGCGGCCAGTGCAACGGACAAGCTTGCCTCAACGCTTCACTGTATCCAAGTAATCCCGATGAAGAAAATACATATGATCCCGATATTCTGGAAGGTTTGGAGATGAACATGACAGATAATGAGGATGATGACAATGAATCGAACATTTTTGAGCGACAAGAAGAAGAAGAAGACGAAGAAGAAGAAGATAATTAGCTTCCATTTCCAATTTCATTACAATTAAAATCAACAAAGATACTTTTGATATTTGAACTCACATTTTGATAAATGTATATTATGCCGTATTTAATAATAAATAAAAATATGTGTAAAATATATACTCTTACTATCATTTTAACTTAAAATAAAACTAAAATATATAATCCAGAATTAATAATATTTTATACTTAAATAGTTAAATTATTACTGATAACCATAACTCACGCTTGACCTTGCATTAGGCCGTATATGACTGTACGATGTGCACTTCGCGCTCTACCTTCAAAACGGTTGGTCGTATGAAAAAAAAGTTTAAACAAAAGTTGTAGGGAATTTTATAGCCTACAACTTTTATAATAAATGCAAATCTCATTTAACCGATAGGAAGCCAGATATTCGCGAAAAACCGATTTTTGTGACCTTTGACCTTGAATATCTTGAGACGCGGACACGATAACGATTGTGACTTTTGAGACAACATTTAGAATGACAAAACAAAGGTTCATACCAATTTGCAGCTTATTATCTTTCATTCCGAGGTGAAAGCCCTAATATGACTGGGCTATGCGCTTACGTTCATTGCTGCATTGCAACATTTTGTACACCGACCCAAAAATAACAAAAAACATTACTAAAATTAGATTAATTAATTAGATTCCATACATTTTAGTGCATAATATTATATCTATTGTTTTTGAAGTATGTTGTTTTTTTGTTAAATTTGTTCAAATAAAGTATTACAATTTAATTCTGTGTACTATTTTTAATAAAGAAGAAACTTCATAATACGATCGTATGATTTTTTTTAAAAAAATATATTTTTTCTAAAAAAACAAATTCACAAAATAATTAAACACCTTACCTGCCGATAGCGATCTTAATGATATTTTCTATTTGTAATTAATTAATTTTGTTAGATTATTTAACTTTTATTTCATTATTATTTATATAAATAGCGTTATTAATTATTAAGTCATATGTAAATAATTTGAAATATTGTTTAATATTTTAATTTTATTAATATAAATTGTAATTTTTGTGTACGATAGCGCAATAAATGAATATTGAATTTAAAATAAAAATGTTAAAACACGTATTAACTATTTATCAATGCCGTTTTAGTCTTTTAACCCGCACTTATCCCGGTTTTTTATTGATGATGACTGAAGTTAATTTTAAGCTCGTTGGGATGTACTGTTCCATTTATTTATTCATGTGATATTACTGAACGGTATCCAAATTCAAAATATATTTTTTATATTTAACTGGGTCACATCCGAAACAATTTTTCAATCAGTTAACATTATCTTGCCATTATATGGGGCAACGAGCATCTAGGGACGTTGTTGCTTTTATCCAACACGGAAAGGATAATATGAAATGTAACCTGATTTATAAAACGGTTTTTAAGCCGCCACTTTATTTTTCATAATTTTTTTTCGTTCGTCGGAGGGAGACTTTAATTTCAGATATACCGCGGAAGGGAATTTATAATAATATCTCTTTTCTAGTTTTCATTTCAAAAGGTTAAAAGCACAAATATACCCTTTTTATAATCTAATATATAAAATTCTCCTTCGAAACGGCTTGACCGATTCTCATGAAATTTTGAGTGCATATTAGATAGGTCTGAGAATCGGACAACATCTATTTTTCATCCCCCTAAATGTTAAGGTCCACGCCAAATATTTCTTTTTAATTTTTTCGACATTTTTTTTTTAAATTTGTTTGATTATGAGTCAGCAAATTTTCACCCATCTACGATCAACAGTTACTTTTGTATCGCGATTTTAATATCGGCAATACAACGTTTGCTGGGTCAGCTAGTTACTATAATATAAATATGTTACAGATAGATTTAGCTTTTAGATCTGTCTGTTTTCTGTCAAATTTAATGATACAAAATTTTGAAATAAATCTTCGGCACGCTTGATTTGGGTAGCTGGTGAATGCGTGACGAGAGCGTTACGAAAAGTGTGATCGGGCGAGATGAAGGATAGTTGGGTATTGTTAACATTATTTTTTCGAAATATTTTTAATGGTTTTTATAAATATATTTTTATGTTAAAAAAATATAATTTAAAAAATTTTGTTTCAGTATTTTTTTTTAAATTTCTTTGAAATAGGTTAAGGTTTACAAATATTGACGGAAAATATGCAATATTAGTTTTTAAGCTTTGTCCGTTGAAATTTCACTTCTACTTATGTTTCCCAGCACATCGATTATTTCGTAATTTCATTTCGTTCTTGAATAATGTTATAAATTAATATATTGTTTGACATCAAACGTGTAGTCTAAAGCACAAAAGTTTTTTTTCGAATCACCAACTATTAGCTGTATGTCCTTTAAGAGCTCAAGAAGAACGTATAACTGAACAAATAATAGGCAGAATTATATTATATTGTTGTAAATACACCTTCCCTGTATAACGGGTTGGCTGGTCTTGAGATATATAATGGTAACCATAATTCTATATATGTGTGTTCCAATGATGTCGTGATTTCAACGGAATCAGGGTTTTTTTTATGATAATAAGGGGCATGTCGAGCAGAACGTTCAGGTGATGGTAATTGATACGTCCTGCCCTTTACAATGCAGTGCCACTCAGGATTCTTGAAAAACCAAAAAATTCTGAGTGGCACTACAACGGCGCTCGTCACCTTGACACATAAGACGTCAAGTGTCATTTGCCCAGTAATTTCACTAGCTACGACACCCTTCAGACTGAAACACAATAATGTTTATACATTACTGCTTCACGGCAGAAAAATGCGCCGTTGTGGTACCCATAGCCTCTAGCCGGCATCGTGAACAAAGGTGACTCAAACTGGTATTATATACCAGTCATTTAAACCTGTTATGTATAGATAGTCATGGTCTCTTTTCCGCAAATTTACTGTACGTCTATTTTGCGTACTTTGTGTGGCGGCTTATGTTGCCATCTCAACAGGAGTTGGCTTTACAGGCGGTCAGAAGGACAGAGAGATGGGCACCAAACTAGTCAGGTGCGGATTCTTTTTAGTCATGTGAGAACAGAACAAAAATTATTATTTAAAAAAAGAAAGAAATATTTTCATTTATACACACACAAATAACAAAAAATGAAACAACATAAAAATATAAAAAAGTGTGGTGTTAAAAAAAGGAGCCACTTACCATGTGTTCCAACGCTGATCTTCTGTGTCCCCCGTGTGATACATGACTTCAAGGGGGACACCTCACCTGAATAAAATTTACTTTACTAATTAACATAAAAAACAATCACTACTAGACTTAAAAACTACAACAAAACATGTATGTTTAATTATAATCTGTAGATTATCAACAAAATCATAGTTATAACAAATAAACGAAAAAAAAAACCAAACGTTTCTATATTGCTACACGATTTATGAAGTTTAGAATATACTTACAAAACTGTCCGTCGATTTCCATATTGTAAAATATAAATAATATAATGTCATATCACTGTATAGGTGTCGTGCTTCATTCAGTCACGGTACGATAGAGGTAGGATCCTAGGGTTCAGGTAAGATATATGGTGTGTTTGAATCGTTCTGACAGCTGAGGTATATCATGAGCTCAGAATAATATAGCTTCTGCTGTTACGAGAGTTCTGTACAATTTCATATTAAAGATGATGTAAGTATCAGAAAAGTTGAATATAACAATAATATTGTGATTTTTTTTAATGAAAATAAGGGACGAGACGAACAGGACGTTCATATGATGGTAATTGATACGTCCTCCCCATTACAATGCAAGGCTGCTCAAGATTATTGAAAAACCCAAAAATTCTGAGCGGCACTACAACTGCGCTCGTCGCCTTGAGACACAAGATGTCGAGTCTCATTTGTAATTTCGGTAAGTACCTAAGTAATTCTCAGTAAAGTCACTAGCTACGGCGCCCTTCAGACCGAAACAAAGTAATGCTTACACATTACAGCTGCACGGCAGAAACAGACGCCGTTATGATACCCATAATCTATCTGGCATTCGGTGCAAAGGTGCCTATGGAGGAGAATTTTTTTTAGTAAATTATAATTATGGTAGGTAATTTAAAAATAACTATCGTTTAAGAAATTAATAATTATCTTGCAATAGATATCCATACTGCGGTAATGATAATTGCGGTGGCTATTTTGTATTTCAATAATAATCACAATTTCGTTCTACGTTCTTCAACCCCGAGAACCTTGAAAACGATATTAATCTTAGATTAGAATTTATGCCAAATTCGTACTTTACTGCCCCGACAACCTTGGAACGGTATTTAAAACGTGAAAAAATAATTTCAAGTATCCCAAATTAATTATTTTCTTCCCAAAGAACACGATATATAATTATATTCTTGAAATTAAATCTTGCGCGGCGACCATCTTGGAGTTCAAAATAAACCCTATATTCGTTCTCTGCCAACAGAAATCTATGTTCATATTATTGCTAAATGTTAATTGTATTATTAGAAGGTATTTAAGGCGGCGGCCATCATTTATTTCGCGAATATTCCCAAATTCGTTGTACGCCATTCGAGCTAGAATTTGTCTGATTCGAATGATTCTATTTCTTTCCATAGCTTTTATTTCGCTGTCATTCGATATAAGTATACCCGAATTTAAAATTCGTACCGCTGTCCCTCGAAAACAATTTTTTTTTAAGTAAGTACCTACCTATTTTATTTTAACATGTAGGTACGCAAAGTTTCATAATGATCTCTATTAGATATGGCGTGAAAGAATAACAAACATTTTGGTAGTTTTCCAATTACAGAGTAGTGCGACTCAGTGCCGCACAATGCCGAATTGTGCTGATGCTAATGTTAACTAATGTAACAATAATTCTATTGGTAACGAAATCGGTTCAGTAGATCCTGAAGTTACTCCCTACAAGTTAACTTTAACAAAATTTACCTTTTTATAAACTTATTTTAGATATTATAATCTGCGTCCCTCGAAATAATAATATCTATAAAATTTTATAAATGTCTTTATTAACTCTTTGACTTCGCAGTAAAACGTATGCTTTTTATTGCTTTAAATATTGTGTTCTTTGCATTCTCGAAGCTCTATAAAGCTGTACGAACTTCACGCTTTTACTAGACGACAGCTATTATATGCTCTTGAAATTCGCGATCATAAAATTTGTCGTTAAATAAATCTCTTGTGAATAATATCGAAGTGTCATTTTCATCCATTCCTGAGCTCAGTTTGGGCCCTTCTCAAATAAAGCGAAAATTATCGCCCCTTGTGCTAAGATGGAGAGTTAGTAATAACCCCTTAAAATGAGTATATTACTGTTCAAAAATTGGATAGCGTTTGCTTTTTGTATGATTTTGGTTAATCAGAAATTAAGAATGTTATTTGCGAAGCAAGAATTTTCTTGCGAAACACGCAGTTGTAGAATGCCAGACATCAATATATTGCAGGTGAAATTTCGCATTTTTACGTAAAATTATCAATCCTTAGAATTCCTCTGAACACTCCACCCAATAGATGCAGCAGAAGATGCTGCTAGGTCTATTTGATATATTTTGCTCGAAAAAACTCACATACCTACGCAACGTCGATGATTCAAGCCACTTTTTGTTGGATGCGGTCAATTAGAAGAAGTTGGTATATGGGAGCGCCCGCCCAGAGGTGAGAACTGCACCTTATATAGCTTTAGGCGGCTGTTTGTAGTTAATAATAAGTATGGACGACTACTACTAGAGTGGTACTGGCTACTGGAGTGGTAGTGCCATGATGGGTCCTCATGGACACAACCGAATTGGGCCGGCATGCCCGGAGAAAAACCACTCCCCCACTCGAAACCGACGTAAAATAGCAGCTATGCCACTGTGTTTCGTCCGGTGGGTGGGGTATCCGGAGGCTTACACCCCCTTCCCCAAATACAAATGGCAACACGGACTAAAAATAGACTACTCCAGGACTATACCAGGCTATGTAGTCCTGGAGAATCCGTCCCTGGGCGTCCACAATTAGGGCCTCTACCTAATAGTGCTTGCCCAGGCAGCCCCGCGTATTCTGGAGGGGGCAAACCTGTGCTGACTCGGGGCAAACAGAGCAGGAGGCTCAACCACCTTAACATTCGCTGTGGACTTTTGCAACATCAGGGGGCTTCGTTCAAATTTAAATGCCGTCCACTTTCACCTGGAGACGGCGAAGCTGCCCGGCCCAGTTATTTTTAACTGAGACACAGATATCCTCTCTGAATGATTCATTTTACCTTTCATACCAGGGTAATAATTTGGAACACTCCCTTATACCGGGGGCTGGCGTGTGTGTTTACGTCAAGGAGGATGTCTATTTACGACGCCTGAGTTTTCTTGAAGGACCTATCCATCAACTGGCTCCGTGTAGACTGCGATGACCATCCGCGAATCTACGCATGCCTGTATAGGTCCCATAGCGGTAACGGGATATCGTCGACGAGAACTGGAACAAACTTGTGTCTAAAATCGAGACTATGCTTTGAAAAGTCTCGGAATGGGGCCGACAAAATTTAGTCCAATTGAACCCCAAGAAGACACAAGTTTGTGCGTTCACCACTAAAAAGTCTCCCTTTGTCCCCCTCGATTCGAGATCATTCCTACTACTATATACTTGGCGTCGATATATCGAGCGACGTTTAGTTCCGTGGTCACTTGGAAGAGAAGGCCAAAATGACCTCTAAAAAGCTTGGTGTACTCGGTAAGGCGAGACAGTACTTCACTAAAAGGCATCGCCTGCAACTTTATAAGGTGCACTCTACGCCTCACATGGAGTATTGTTCTCAACTATGAACGGGTACCAGCTTCTTCCATTTGACCGCATACAACGAATTGATCTTTGGCATTGCGTAGAGATGTGGGTTCGCTGTGCATCTTCTACCACATTTATCACGTGGAGCGCTTAGAGGAGCTGTTCGGGTTGATTCCAGCGGCCAAATTCCACCACCGGACATTACGTGCAAAGTACCATCCACATCACGTAGACGTCTGGCATTCCACAACCGCGCCTTTTTGTTAGAAGTTTTTTGCCTCGCACAGCCACTTTGTGGAATCAACTACCGGCTGCGGTCTTCCCGAGCTTCTTTGGATTGGTGATCCATGACAAAGTAACGGAACTCTTCAATTCTTTTAGAAGCAAAATATTAACGATACTAGGCCAAATGATATCAAAACATGATGAGCGTGAAATTTTAAGATGCGCGCGCATCACTTTAACTCAAAAGTAACAGGGTGAAGTTGGTTCCTAGAATTTTCTGACGTTTGCGACATTCGTTATTTTTTTTGGTCCATTATTAGGACAGGCAAAGTTCAAACCCATTCAGCCGTATTCCTTATTTAATAATTAAGTATCAAGGCCATTTTTGCAAGTTTTTTACTATATTGTTCTTTCCACAAACATAGAATAGCAGGAAGAATAAATAAATTTAAGAAGTTTTGTTTTGTTACCCCAAAGAAGTACAACTTCTTCCGTGTATACAATTTAGTACATACACACTTTTTTATGCTATCTGGATACTTTGGGTCACCTACCTACGTCGTAATGGTCAAGTAATTTTCGTAGTCAAATATGATGGTCAATGGAAATCCTTAACGACTTACAGTAAGGGTCTGTGGCAGAATTTCTGACTGTCCTTAATAAAATTGCAATGCGCTTACGTTCATTGCTGCATTGCAAAATTTTGTATACCGACCCAAAAATAACAATAAACATTACTAAAATTAGATTAATTAATTAGATTGTCTAAAAATACGCAATTACTTCCATACATTTTAGTGCATAATATTATATCTATTGTTTTGGAATAGTGTTTTTGAAGTATGTTGTATTTTTGTTAAATTTGTTCAAACAAACTATTACAATTTAATTCTGTGTATTATTTTTAATATAGAAGAAACTTTATAATACGATCGTATAATTTTTTTCAAAAAAATATATTTTTTCTAAAAAAACAAATTCACAAAATAATTAAACACCTTACCTGCCGATAGCGATCTTAATGATATTTTCTATTTGTAATTAATTAATTTTGTTAGATTATTTAACTTTTATTTTATTATTATTTATATAAATAGCGTTATTAATTATTAAGTCATATGTAAATAATTTGAAATATTGTTTAATATTTTAATTTTATTAATATAAATTGTAATTTTTGTGTACGATAGCGCTATAAATGAATATTGAATTTAAAATAAAAATGTTAAAACACGTATTAACTATTTATCAATGCCGTTTTAGTCTTTTAACCCGCACTTATCCCGGTTTTTTATTGATGATGACTGAAGTTAATTTTAAGCTCGTTTGGGATGTACTGTTCCATTTATTTATTCATGTGATATAACTGAACGGTATCCCAATTCAAAATATATTTTGTATGTTTAACTGGGTCACATCCGAAACAATTTTTCAATCAGTTAACATTATCTTGCCATTATATGGGGCAACGAGCATCTAGGGACGTTGTTGCTTTTATCCAACACGGAAAGGATAGCATGAAATGTAACCTGATTTATAAAACGGTTTTTAAGCCGCCACTTTATTTTTCATAATTTTTTTTCGTTCGTCGGTTGGAGACTTTAATTTCAGATATACCGCGGAAGGGAATTTATAATAATATCTCTTTTCTAGTTTTCATTTCAAAAGGTTAAAAGCACAAATATACCCTTTTTATAATCTAATATATAAAATTCTCCTTCGAAACGGTTTGACCGATTCTCATGAAATTTTGAGTGCATATTAGATAGGTCTGAGAATCGGACAACATCTATTTTTCATCCCCCTAAATGTTAAGGTCCACGCCAAATATTTCTTTTTAATTTTTTCGACATTTTTTTTTTAAATTTGTTTGATTATGAGTCAGCAAATTTTCACCCATCTACGATCAACAGTTACTTTTGTATCGCGATTTTAATATCGGCAATACAACGTTTGCTGGGTCAGCTAGTTACTATAATATAAATATGTTACAGATAGATTTAGCTTTTAGATCTGTCTGTTTTCTGTCAAATTTAATGATACAAAATTTTGAAATAAATCTTCGGCACGCTTGATTTGGGTAGCTGGTGAATGCGTGACGAGAGCGTTACGAAAAGTGTGATCGGGCGAGATGAAGGATAGTTGGGTATTGTTAACATTATTTTTTCGAAATATTTTTAATGGTTTTTATAAATATATTTTTATATTAAAAAAAATATAATTTAAAAAATTCTGTTTCAGTATTTTTTTTTAAATTTCTTTGAAATAGGTTAAGGTTTACAAATATTGACGGAAAATATGCAATATTAGTTTTTAAGCTTTGTCCGTTGAAATTTCACTTCTACTTATGTTTTCCAGCACATCGATTATTTCGTAATTTCATTTCGTTTTTGAATAATGTTATAAATTAATATATTGTTTGACATCAAACGTGTGGTCTAAAGCACACAAGTTTTTTTTCGAATCACCAACTATTAGCTGTATGTCCTTTAAGGGCTCAAGAAGAACGTAAAACTGAAGAAATAATAGGCAGAATTATATTATATTGTTGTAAATACACCTTCCCTGTATAACGGGTTGGCTGGTCTTGAGATATATAATGGTAATCATAATTCTATATATGTGTGTTCCAATGATGTCGTGATTTCAACGGAATCAGGGTTTTTTTATGATAATAAGGGGCATGTCGAGCAGAACGTTCAGGTGATGGTAATTGATACGTCCTGCCCTTTACAATGCAGTGCCACTCAGGATTCTTGAAAAACCAAAAAATTCTGAGTGGCACTACAACGGCGCTCGTCACCTTGACACATAAGACGTCAAGTGTCATTTGCCCAGTAATTTCACTAGCTACGACACCCTTCAGACTGAAACACAATAATGCTTATACATTACTGCTTCACGGCAGAAAAATGCGCCGTTGTGGTACCCAAAATCTAGCCGGCATCGTGACCAAAGGTGACTCAAACTGGTATTATATACCAGTCATTTAAACCTGTTATGTATAGATAGTCATGGTCTCTTTTCCGCAAATTTACTGTGCGTCTATTTTGCGTACTTTGTGTGGCGGCTAATGTTGCCATCTCAACAGGAGTTGGGGTAATAATTAAACCTGATGTCACCCATGACCCCGTATCTGCATCTATGCACTTCATTCCATTATTTATCTGACTGGTGAAGACCATCCAGAAGGGAGGCGAAAATTGATTCAAGTCTTTATGCTAACATCTTTTAGCCTCTCCTGTCTATTTCATCGGTGGCATCGTTAATTCTACCGCTCCAGTGATGTACCTTTGATCAATTATAGAGTTACGAGTTTGTTGGTGTCACATACCTGCTTAAGGCAGCTATCCCAAGAAATCGCCAAAATAGCGCATAATTGAAACCATTTCTTGACAGTTTATATTTTGACAAAAAATAATTACGTATATATGCTTAATTGAGACAAAAATTCAGTTTTTATTTACATTTCTATTTTTTATAGGCAGTGCGAAAAAAAATCACTACAGTACCCGTAACTTTTACAGTTGGAGCCATACTAATCATTCAATCTAGATAAAAATTGTACAAAAATGTTTGTAATAAGTTAAAAACGCTTATAATTCTGAATTAAAACTTTGGCGATCTTGTGCGAGAGAGGTAACCTAGCTCCGTCGGTTCCTCAAGGCCATTGGCTTGGTCTCCAGCCTTAAGGGAACGGTAACAGTTTATTGAGGTAATATTGTTGCTTTGTAGCGTACTAATTTGCTATCCAAAACATTCCGGATATAGTAAGCCTTTACATTTCGTTCCAAAGTCGCTGTGATCACTTCGATGATGCCCATGCATTCTGCTTAGACAATATTATTATGTGCTCCTTTCGGTGCCTCCACGTTAAAAGAAGTGTTTCTTTCTGATCAGACATCAATTTGGAAATTTGCATTTTGCAAAAAACATTTGCCCAGCACAGGCAAATTGTCTAAGCATCAAACTAAGAGTCTACTGCCATTTTAAAAGCCGGCAACTTATTTCTTGGCCTCTGGCATTGCAGATTTCTTCGTTGCTTGCTTTTTCGCGTCTCATCACTTGGGCCTCCTGGTCGTTGGCCCTATCTTGTTTTATAATAACAGGCAGAGAATTTCATCCCACCCTAACAAATTCATGAGCTCAGCTAGAATTGCATATTTAGGGCACCTATATGAGTATTAACTCGTAATTAGTATAATTACTTACCATAACACATTAATGTTGTAGCAAATAATATTTCAGGTGTTGAAAAACTTAAGTAAATATTCAAATGTATAATACCAATGTTATACTTTAGAATAAGGATATGAAGAGTCGCAAACATAATGTTTCAAAGTTCGTGTTCTCGTCGTACAGAAGGAAATTTGTAAGACTTTGAGTAAACTGTCGAATCGAATTTCGGTACAGAGATCTGCATTGAATAATATTTCCCTCGTTGAAAGTGTCTCAAGAGGTTTCCATGTAATTTTCAGAATCAATAACGTGCATAGAATTGTTTTACTCGTTTCAACATAGCTGATAAGCGGCCACCTAGGTTATGTGTTCTTCATCATAAAAATCATTTTGTTAGCCTATACTTGATCACTAGCGAGCACCCGCGACTTTTCTCTCGTAGATTTCGTTTACGTGGGATCTGATGGTTGAATTGGATTTAGTGCAAAGTGTTATGAATTTTAATATCCCACGTGAAAATCCCATCAATCAACATTTTTAATTATGATAGAATTTGAAAGTGACCCAATTATAATAAAAAATATATTAAATGTTACGTTATACATTGGTTTAATTGGTTTGTATTGACAAAAGTGGAATAACAAACAATAAAAAAAAAATTGGCTTGAAGATAATGAGATGAATGTAAAATTTCGGGAAGAGGATAATTGTAAGTTTCGTAATGATATCATAAGTTTGATAATTATTTTACATTTTATTCAAATATATTGCATAGATTTATTCAGTCTGAGAGCTTACATTTTCGATAAATGATACAAGAGGCTTATGGTAACTAAAGTATGAAATAAATACTTTGGTCTCAATATGGTCAGTATATCTTTGGAATACTGCGTCAATTACTGTTTTTATCTTGTTGTTGATACAGTGCGACTGCTGCACATTTTCAAATAAAATTTGGCGACCAAAAACTCAATCAACGGAATCGCTGTAATCGATGCAAAATTTGCATTAAGCCTCTAAACTGCATATGAAGTCCTGGTACATGTTGCGAGGATGACACATGATTTCGACCGGTATGAAAGACATTACTATTACCATTATTATATTTATGTTCTCCTGGTGTCTATGTAGTAATAAGTCGTGCAGATGACGTTACTATATAGGTATACTCGCGTCATACATAATACAATCTCTTCTTGATCGCTCAGTTTTTACCAACTGTATAATGCTTCCTATCTTATTCTCTTCCACGTCAAATTTTATGAATTTATGTGTCTGTCTCTTTTTTCTGTCCCGCTTTTTCGTTTCATCGATTTTCAAATCACAACGATGCTAAGGAAGTTTTCACTTCAATAATTTAAATAATTCAAAACATTTCTATAATAGTAGTCATCATAGGATTTTTATGTGAAATGAAAATATATCAGAAAGTTCTCGAAGAAGCTGATTAAACTATTGCGTACTGTAAGAAAGGGGTCATGAATGAATGAACATTCTCAGACTAGTTTTTGAACTAGCTTCACTGAGAAATGAGTTTCTCTTTATCATGACGAATTGTTACATTTTAACGGAATCGTATTGGTTTTAGAGTTTCGTAGTGAACAAGGAACCTTTAAAGATACGCTATGTTTATATAAACTATTTTTTAAGAAGACTTTACTAAATGTTAATCGACGAAAATTATATGCTTAAGCATATTTACGTCTCCTGTAGGTACGTGAACTAAATTACTTTTTTTTTTTTTTTTTTTTTTATGGTATAGGAGGACAAACGAGCGTACGGGTCACCTGGTGTTAAGTGATCACCGCCGCCCACACTCTCCTGCAACACCAGAGGAATCACAAGAGCGTTGCCGGCCTTTAAGGAAGGTGTACGCGCTTTTCTTGAAGGTACCCATGTCGTATCGTCCCAGAAACACCGCACACGGAAGCTCATTCCACAGCTTCGTGGTACGAGGAAGAAAGCTCCTTGAAAACCGCACTGTGGAGGACCGCCACACATCCAGATGGTGGGGATGAAATCCTAACTTGTGGCATGTCGTGCGAAGGTGGAATTCGGCGAATACTTTTTTCTTCATCTGTTACTATAAATCGTTCGATGTAAATAAATAGATATGGTACAGTAAAAAATGCAAAAAGGTTAAAACTAACTAAATTTGAATTAAGGTACTAATTGAGTGTTAGATTAGAGTTTGAAAAAGTTTTTTTGGAATTGTGAAAAAAATAAACGTTAATTATTATTAGATAAATTCAGCGTGGCGCAACTGCAAATACTTAACCTTAATCATAAAGGAATAAATCTAAAAATTAAAGTTGAAAATTTGATTTTTTGAAAACAAAATTTAAATCAACCTTGCATGGGTGCTACTCGCCGAAGAGTTTAACGGCTATGACGCGACGTGGAACAAGATGGTGTCAGTGCCTACGCTATTGCGTGGCTATTAATTTGCTTACAGGTTGATCCAAAATTATATTAATGATATTATGTATGGAAAATTGTTTCATCTAGGTGAATTATGTGTTTTTAGAATGTATTTTTTATGAAAATTTATTGAATAAGGCGTTACTTTGCGGAAATCCATAATTATACAAATTATTTAAGTTTTCTTTAGTGTTAATTCCGCCAATATTTGTCTTTAAAACAATTCGACACGTGTTTCGCCTCTACACGAGGCATCCTCAGGACGTGTTGTCTCGCCAAAATCTGGCACGAGACTGAGACTCAGTCTCGTGCCAGATTTTGATGCCGGGCGAAACACGTGTCGAATTGTTTTAAAGACAAATATTGGCGGAATTAACACTAAAGAAAACTTAAATAATTTGTGTATTTTTTATGATTACGTTCAAGTAATTCAACCCATTCACAAAATTTAGGTGTACCTGTATATTATATTTCGTTGCTTTTTTTTGTTTACTAAGCTGCGGTTTTTATTTAAAATATATGAAGTTCTAGATTTATTCATATTTAATGTATTCTGTTACAAATAAATATGCTTTAATTTTTTCGTGACTTAACATAATTGTAATAAATCTTATATAATATGTATTTATTTCTTGAAGTCTAAGCAATAAATAAACAATTATATTCGAATTGACCTAATTATTTTTTTCAGCGTTTTGGTGTCGGAGTGTCATGTAGAGCAGGCCATTTCTTCAAAAACTGAACATAATTTGTAGTCCAAGGGAAGATCTGGTACTCGCGAGCCAGATTTCAGCTGAAACACAGTCAGGAACGTTGACATAACCAAGCTTGGTTAGTTCTTGCCTTGTGACCTGAGAGTCTTGCAGAGTATTGATATAAAGTCCAATGTGCGTTTTTTTAAATATATTTCTTTGGGTGCATGGGTCTTCTTTGATGATACGTGACAGAGTGCTAGCAAGAATCTGATTTTCTTGCAAGAAAATTGTTTATTTTTAGAGTACGTTCCAGCGATTTACAAAGCGTAGGCCGGCTATACACGGATATTTACTTGATTTCTAGTCTTTACTTAAATTTTGTGTCTCAAACTACATTTATCATGGGAGTATTCTGAGCAGCTGTTTGACCTGATTTCTTCCGTCGAATTCTATCTTAGCATGAAACTACACAAACATATTATCATCTCCACTATCTGGAAGTCTGGTTTTTCCTCTACATTGCAGTGTTGAAGAAACTTTCTTCAACTTGAAGATACATATAGTATATTTGTGTTGTACATCTTGGGTGCTTATGGATGAAATTTATGAATGAGCCTTCAATGGCGGCCATATTAAAAAAAATTAGAAATTCTTATCGTTATCGTCAGATAAGGAAACTGAAACTTTAAACTCCCTTCGGTTACAGAAAATACACAAATGTAATCGTTTTAAATTATATAAAATAATTGCCTTCATCTTAATCTAAAGCAGATATTTAAGAGATTTCAAAAGGTCTCCAAAACGAAGCCGTCCGCTATTCGAATTTTGCAATTTGTGTTCAGAACAATAGATGAGATTGTAAATTAAGCTTGACGAATCCCAATCTTTTGTTCTAGTTTGCGACTTTATATTATTATTTCTCCTCAATTAGAGAAATTGTCAACAATTATTCCAGTCAAAATGTAATAAATTTAAATATGTGCCCATATCTTTAATCATACTCTTAAAGCAAGGCACACATTTTACACACACTGTGATTCCTTTTACTACAATACCAGGTATAATAATAATAATAGCAGATACAAATGTTGACGCATCAAAAATACCATAATTTATATGTATATAAAAACGCGAATGGCTAGAGTCACAAAGTAATATTAGTTTATTTGGTATTACTAAAATTTAATATGTAAATATCCATCCATACCCTGTGTTAAAATGATTATTATTTATAATTTATTTATACTATTAATCATTTACAGAAATAATCTTAAAAGCTAACATATGAGGGCGGCACTGAAAATTTCGGGAATCAAGGAAGTGACACAACATTACTATTTAAAAATGTATTTATTGCTTTTCGAAGTATTCTCCGCGAAATTTGACACATTTTTCCATACGGTGGAACCAATAATGATTGGTTCCATCAAATTCCATTCAACTCAAGTTCATTTCAATGGTTGCTTCAATGGAAGCAACCATTCCATTCGGAAGTTGGGGTCTCCAAAATGGCCGTTTTGTAGGCGTCCACAGCTTCTTCAGGTGATGAGAATATCTGACCACGCAATTTATTCTTTATTTTAGGGAAAGTATAGAAATCATCAGGACTTAGGTCGGGGCTGTACGGCGAATGGTCTAATAATTCTATGTTTTCTTGTTCTAAAAACTATTTTGTTCTGTGCGCGGTGTGAGAACTCGCATTGTCGTGATGGAGGATGATGCGGCAATTGCAGTTCCCTTTACGGAGATCAGAAACGACCTGTGGCAAACAAATGCTAGCATACCATTCTGCATTAACCGTTCTTTGTCCCTCAAGAGGAATAGTCGCAACATGGCCGGTTTTGGAGACAAACGTGGCCACCATTTCTTTTGCAACACTCCGTGGACGAACAATTTTTATTGGCTTTAACTCATTTTCGAACACCCAAACTCGTGACTGGTTTTTTGTTTCGGGTTCGTACGCGTATATCCAGGATTCGTCACCTGATACGATGTTGTATACAACATTTTAGGATCCTGCGTGGTATCTTTCGAAGGTTCTGCCGCACCAAGTAACGCGAGCCGCTTTTTGCTCTTCACAGAGCAAATGCGGTATCCATCGGGAAAATAACTTATTTACACCTAATTGTTCATGCAAGATTATTTGTATTTGACTCATGCCAATGTCTAAAGTTGCCTGAATTTCGCGGTATGTCACATGTCGATCTTCCTCAATCAGCTTACGCACAGCATCAACGTTTTCTTTGGTGACTGCAGTTTTTGGACGGGGATCATCACTGAGCTTGACACGACCACGTTGAAATTCAGCAAACTAGCGATAAAGTGTGGTTTTGGATGAGGCTTCATCACCAAATGCAGAAATCATCCGGTCAACACACTGTATCTGTGTTAAACCACTTCGAAAGTCATAATAAATCATCGCTCTAGAATTTTCTCGAGTCAATTCCATTTTCTCAACGACTAAACAAGTTTAACAAGACCTTGTGAAAAGACCGAGAATCTTTTCGAAATAAATAAATTAATTCAATTAACAACATTTTAATATGACAGGAACTGTGGAAATATTCCATTCCCGATACTTTTAGTGCAGCCTATGTAGTCCCGCAAAACTGTTTGGACAGTTTGTCTGCAGGATCAAGTCTCTTGTAATACATTAATGCTTATTAGAACATTGATTTTATACAAGTTTAATTAACAAATATTGATTAAAATATAATAAAAAATCTTATTTTAATTTTAAGGCAGTGTTGACAATAAATATTTCTTAAGTTTAGTTTTAAATTTTCTTTTACTGGTTTCTAGTCGGATGTCCTCAGGCAAGCTGTTTAATAGATAAGGTAGGTGTTTTTTCAAAGTTCTATCTCCGTAGTAGGTATTGATTCTAGGAACCTCGAACTTACCAGCGGACATCAACCGAGTATCGTGGTTGTGCATGTTATGGGTTATGTTCTTGATTGCCATGATTGTTAATGGCTAATAAGTACTTATGTTTTAAGCTTACTGGCAATACTTTACATATTTTAAATAATTACACATACGGCTTAGTTATACATAGCTCTTTTATTCCTCTAGCATTTTATGGTTTTATTTTACTTACTTACAATATACACATTACTCTATTGATATAGGTACATTTCACTTAATTATGTACTTAACTCAAATATTATGTAAAACATTTAATCTTATTTGTAATCACAATAACACTCACAACGCAAATACTATAATAGCAGACAGCTGCTTCTTAGTACCTACTAAGATGTATGGGTATATCAATGATAATAACTTTTGGTACACCATAGTACTGGCCTAGGTACATAGGGTATGTTGACCATAAATCCGTTTTTTCGTTTTTATTTATAAAACACGTCTTGTAAGTATTAAATATATATTTTGGTGATGAGTACTCAAATAATTGACCTTTCAAAATATGCAAAAACTGTTTGAGTACAGTTCGTCAAATAAAAATAAAAAATATATATCTAAAATACTGCTCTAGGTACCACAGGCTCCCCCTACTCAATTTATTTATAAATAAAATCAATTATTTCCATTGCAAATAAAAATATTGCGTAGTAATGTATTTATTTAAATGAATATAACTTATTAATTTTAATGGTAGACTGAGGAATATAATAATATAAACGAGCTGTATGATAAAAGTTATGATGAATTGCGGAAAAACTTGGGAATTTACCCAAGTTTGAAGAATTATTGCCCGGGTGTAAGTGCACTCAACTGTTTCTTCATTATGGAAGTTAGATGTATTGAAATATCAGTCAAATTTAAATGATGGATTTGTTGGAAGAGCTTCATTCATTTTAATTGGCGTACTTGAAAATATATGTACAGAGTTACAGCACATAAGTATAAAACTGGTCAATTGTGAATCGGCCTTTTTTTTTTATGGAATAGGAGGACAAACGAGCGTACGGGTCACCTGGTGTTAAGTGATCACCGCCGCCCACATTCTCTTGCAACACCAGAGGAATCACAAGAGCGTTGCCGGCCTTTAAGGAAGGTGTACGCGCTTTTTTTGAATGTACCCATGTCGTATCGTCCCGGAAACACCGCACAAGGAAGCTCATTCCACAGCTTTGTAGTACGAGGGAGAAAGCTTCTTGAAAACCGCACTGTGGAGGACCGCCACACATCCAGATGGCGGGGATGATATACTAACTTGTGGCGTGTCGTGCGAAGGTGAAATTCGGCGGCAGGAATCAGGTTAAACAGCTCTTCGGAACACTCCCCGTGATAAATGCAGTAGAAAACACACAATGAAGCGACGTCTCTACGCAACGCCAAGTGATGCAGCCGTTCACAGAGCACTGAGTCCCCGACAATTCGAGCTGCTCTACGTTGCACGCGATCAAATGGATCGAGCAGATACTGGGGTGCACCAGACCAGAGATGACAACAATACTCCATGTGTGGCCGGACCTGCGCTTTGTAGAGCGCTAGAATGTGGGCCGGCTTGAAGTATTGCCGTGCTCTATTGATGACGCCCAGCTTCTTCGAAGCCAATTTGGCTTTGCCCTCCAGATGGCCACGGAATTGGCAATCGCTCGAGATTTCGAGACCCAGTATTCTGATACTAGGCGCGGCTTTAAGAGAAGTGTTCTCGAAGAGCGGTGATACGACAAATGGGGTTTTTTTAGTGGTAAACGCGCAAACTTGAGTCTTCTGGGGGTTAAATTGGACATGGTTCAATTTACCCCATTCCGCGACCTTCTCGAGAGTGGACTCGATAGAAGACACAAGTTTCTCCCGGCACTGGTCGACGATTTCCCGAGAGAGACCTGCATGGCCCGTGTATACGGCATCACCAGTGCTGTCATCTGCATAGCAATGCATGTTGGAGGTGTCCAACATATCATTAATATGCAGAAGAAACAGCGTAGGAGATAGCACACAGCCTTGGGGCACTCCAGCATTCACGGGCTTCGGGTTCGAGCAATATCCGTCGACAATGACCTGTATGCTACGCCCAGTGAGGAAGCTGGAGGTCCACTTGCACAAACTCTCGGGAAGCCCAAATAATGGAAGTTTGGAGAGGAGCGCCTTGTGCCATACACGATCGAAGGCCTTCGCTATATCCAGGCTAACTGCCAGGCCTTCCCCCTTGCTTTCAATAGCCGCCGCCCATGTATGTGTTAGGTATACCAGAAGATCACCTGCCGACCCTCCATGGCGAAAGCCGTACTGTCGGTCATTGATCAACTGGTGACCCTCTAGGTATACTAAAAGCTGGTGGCTAATTATGCTCTCCATGATTTTGGAGAGCAGGGAGGTGATAGCAATAGGCCTGTAGTTCGCCGGATCCGAACTGTCTCCTTTTTTTGGATCCACGTTCTAAGCACGATTGGAGAAATGCCATCCGGCCCGCTCGACTTCCTAACGTCCAACGAAAACAGAGCTCGCCTAACAGTTTTCTGTCTGAACTGTACTTCAGGCATAGAGCTCTGACACCGCCGGATGGTCGGCGGTGTTTTTCCGTTGTCGTCAAGAGTCGAGATTGAGGCGAAAAGAGCGCACAGGAGCTCGGCTTTCTCTTTTGCCGTATGGGCCAGGGTGTCATTCCTCATGTGCAACGGCGGCAAGGACGGCTGGTTGAAGTTACCAAGAGCAGCTTTCGACAACGACCAGAAGTTCTGGTCGGGTAACTGGAAAGCTGCTCGCCGATTTTGACGACGTGCTTAGACTTCGCACGGGCGATTTGCCGCTTAAAAAATCTGGAGGCACGGTTATATTTCCTCTTAAGAACTTTGCAGTTCGGATCCTTTGTGCCCAGCGCCGCAACCCAAGTTCGATACGCCTGTTTTTTGCAGTCAGATGCTGCTTTAACTGACGCATCGAACCAGGGCTGTGATCTGCCACCGATCGGTACTACAGAGCTTGGTATAAAAATATCCATGCCCTGCAGTATCACATCGGCTACTGCAATGGCGCAGGCACTAGGATCATCCGAAGGGAAACAAACCTTGCCCCAAGGGTAGGATGCAAAAAAGGAACGCATCCTATCCCAATCTGCTGACTTGTAGTGCCAAACGCGGCGGGTCGCTGGTGGTCTGCGACGTTGGCGTCGGATAGGCACTACACTCCTGACCAGGCAATGG